>NW_027041174.1:0-213307 GCF_037179485.1 Ochlerotatus camptorhynchus
TCGCTAAAAATTTGGTTCGCCAGCTAAGTGAAAGAGTGGATCATATTGTAAATATAATATATTTGCTGATGCACATCTTTGAAATGTCCAACTAATTCTCATACGAAATATTCATTTCATTTCACGACACCGTCAAAAACGATATAAACAAAAGTAATTTCCTAAAATTGCTCTAAATAAAGATGCTTTGCTACTATGGTATAACAGTGAAATCCATCTAGAATGCCTATTGATTAATTGAAGTTCAGTTGTATTTTCCATCAAAATTTGTGAGTAGCCACATGTTTGCCGAAAAAGGATTATTATGAACTATAATTGAATAATACCGTCCAATACAACCATTTCTGCAACATCACCAGCATGATAAAAGCGTTTCTTAGGGAATTCACTAGATTTCCACATTCATCTCAGTGTAGATCACACATTTTCACCATTTTCAGAAAAAATAAGCTAGATGGAAGGTAACCTTTCTATGTGATTGCAAAATTAACCACACACTTAGAAATACCTAATTTTACACATGATGGATTCAATATTTGACATTAAGGATGAGACGTAAACGAACATGTCATGTAAAATTAAGAGCTCCGAGACTGAAAATTTCGTTATTCGACGAAAAGTACGTTTGATTGAGCTGAAATTCGCGTCTATTATGGCTCATTTTTATGTTAAAATTAACGCTCGTATATGTCAGTCTCAGAACACCTAAATTTACATGAATTTTACTTAGTGTGCATTTTGTCAAGCATCTGCATTAATTTCCCATCAGATGTCACTTCTGTTGTTTGCAGCTACATCTATCGGAAACTTCGCATAATCTGTTTTCTGTTAATTGTTCACAGTGCAGTGCAAAACATGTCTGGTACCTCTATAAATGCATTTAGATCAACATCCGAATTTCTTTTTTTTTTGCATATTCTGCACAAAAAATTACATCCGAAGTCCCTCCTTTTTTCATATTTTGCACAGACATATACTTCTTAGTCCCGCCCCTAACAGGAGTTCTCACCATCTTTTTATGAATGGGACGGGGCAGAAGTATCTTTTGTACAAAACATGTGAAAAAAGGAGGGATTTCGGATGTTAATCTAAATGCATATATAGAGGTACCATACATGTTTTGGAGTGGTACTCTATTTTGTAATCTGTGAGAGGGAAATCCCAATCGAGCGTCATCAAAATACTCATATAGACCGGGGACAACCGGCTTTACTTCCCGTGATCAGAGATTTTATGCCTCAGAAAACCCCTGCGATGCCGACTGGGATTGAATCCAGGCCTTTTGGGGTGACAGGTAAGCACACTTACCACTATACAACTGGCGTCCCTTAGAGTAAAACGGTTAAACAATGTATGGAAAAAAACTTTTTTCAACACTAATTTCCTGGAAAAATGTGTTCGGCAAAGTCTATGAATGATTTCTTAAGGTTGTTGTCAACTTTTTTCGGCTTGAATATGCATCGAAAGCGAATCTCTTTCACTTTTACAAATTTATATATGTTGAATTTTATTGTTTACTACCAATACAACAGCGCCATCTATGTGGAAAATTGCCTTGACTTAATAGTTCAATGTAATAAATAATCTGCCGTGAAAACATTACCGATTCACACAGTTAAAGAAAAAACAGTATTCTTACGCGATTCAAGCAACAGTTTTGCGTTATGGAGTGATTTTCCCCAGGCGATTGCCTGTTTCCAGTGGAGAATTTTGCAACCATCATCTTTATAATAGTTCTCATTCTGAAAAGTAGGTGGTGAAACCTCTCAAATTGTTATATTCAAAGCCAACCAGAAGCTTGATCCACCGCTACCACGTCGTATATCGCCTCACATCTCAGTCCATCATTGAACGCACTTTCAACACATACACTGCCGCTAATCGCATAACAGTCTCATGTAGATTGGAATTTAATAGGACAAAGGACTGTTATGCGAATACCGGCAGTACACACCTTGCGAGTAAACCCTGGTACGCAGCTGAAAAGAAAACGGAAAAGTAATTTTTGAGGAATATTCCCAAAAGTAAATTTGACAGCTATAGGGAGGTGTCTTTTGCTAAATTTTGAGATCATAGGTAGGTGTCGTCTAATTTTAAAATCAACAATTATCAGTTTTTATGTTGTTACAATGCATCCAAAACATCATTTTTACAACAAACGTTAAACTTACCTAACGAAATAATTGGTCAGACCATTATTCCGTAAGCAAAATGAAATTGCATTCAGAATGCGCCACCTTCATGTCGATCACGATACTAATGTAATCGATCTTTCCTTTACCGATTTCTTTTGAACTGCGTAATGGGTCAATAAATGCTGAGGAAAAGTAATTTCTTTTGCATTCCGTGTCCTATCCCGTAGCACGTAAAAACGTCATTACTTTTCAGCTGCGTACCAGGCTTAAAGTCTGATACGCAGTTGAAAATTAATAACATTTTTACGTGCTACGGGATAGGACACGGAATGCTAGCATGTCTTGACCCAGTACGCAGTTCAATAGAAATCGGTAAAGGAACGATCGATTACATTAGTATCATGAACGACATGAAGGTGGCGCATCCTGAATGAAATTTCACTTTCCTTGCGGAATAATGATCTGATCAATTATTCCGTTTGGTAATTTTGACATTTGTTCCACAACTGATGTTTTGGATGCATTTTTTTCCTTGATTTGTTTTCCGTCGATCTTGTTTTCCATGCTGAGCACCAATGCTACCGACGCCAGGAAGGCAGCTCCCACACCTGGACCCTACCTATAGACCTTTTTGACGTTTAATTGTCTTTCTCTATCTAGCACACATGGAGAACGGACGGTTTGTCTTCCCACTAATTTGTTTTCCTCTTACTCGCACTCATTCGATTTAAATGGCGCAATAGTGTGTGAAGATTAAACATCAAAAAGCTCTATAGGCTGTTTCTATGCACCGCCAATGTATCGTATGCGTGATAATGTTTGCACCATCGTACAAATAAGGTTCCCGCCCGCATAAACAATAACCATAAAAAGCGCCTAACCACCACTTCGGGGTATAATCTCAACTATATGTGGCATGGTTGTACCATCTATGATATCGTTAGTGTATGGTACCTGTTTACCTGTGCATACAATGCCTTGGTTTTCTTAGCATGCACGTAACCTATAGCTCATACCGTAGTAGGCTGTGTATTAACGAAAATGATTTACTTAGTATGACAGTTGCACCATGACGAAGTGGCAGCGTATTCGTGATTTGTCCCACGCGCAAATGTCGCAAAAAGACATTTCAATCGCCGTGGGAGTGTCCCGGTGGACCGTCAAAAGGGTTCTAGACCGAGAAAAGAAAGGACAACTATCCGTGAAGGTCGCCACAGATCGTCCGAGGTCATCTCGGGTTCCGAGGGTTATCGCTGCTATCAAAAGGAAGATTCGGGTGAATCCAGTGCGTTCAATAAGGAAAATGGCAAAGGAACAAGGGATCAGTGACTTTACGGCACGAAAGATCGTAAAGGAAGATTGCGGAGCGAAGTCGAGGGCACGGAAAAAAAAACTCACATGATTACCAACCGCATCCGGGAGCTACGAGTCGAACGATGCAAGAAAATCTTGAACTTCCTTAAGCGAAAAAATCCGGTAATCGTGTTCACCGACGAGAGCATGTTTACCGTCGATCCCGTATCAAATTCCAGAACCGACCGGTATATTAGTTCTCTTCCGGTAAAAGACGTGGCCGACAAGCACAAGAATGTGTATTTGACCAAGCAGGTGTTTGGATTGTTGGCTTCCGATGGCAAAAAAAAATGGACCCGGTGTTCATTCCAGAAGGCGACAAGGTCAACTCGGAGGTCTACATGGGGTTTTTAAGTAAGTATGTTCTTCCGTGGATCAAAGAACAGTACGGTCCGAAGCCTCGAACCACACTCAGAAGTGGTTGCAGGAATATCTTCCGTTCTGGGCGAAGGATATGTGGCCGCCATCCAGCCCCGATCTTAATCCGCTGGATTACTCAATATGGCGCGTCATGAAGGCCAAGGCCTGTTCTAAACGCCACCCGAGTACAGCAAGCCTCAGACAAACATTGACCCGTACCTGGAGAGAAATAGATCCAGACTACATTGTTAGAACCTGCCATGCATTCCGGAAGCGTGTGGAAGCCATAATTGCAGCAAGTGCAAACTCGATCGATGATTAACATAGTTTAAGACTTTGAGAAACATCCCCCTTTGAATAAATTAAAAAAAACTCAGAAACGAAATGTTTGACATTTTTTCAAATTTTGGCATTGCTCAATGGTGCAAACATTATCACGCATACGGTACACCCAGATGCCAACGAAGCCTCATTGGCTCATCATCAACGTGGCCAAGAATTATCTAAATAGCACTTCAAATTGGGCGGCTTAATTCGCTGGTCGCCATTGAAGGCCGTTGCTTGATAAACGTGCAGTTTGGGTAGGATGCAATTTAGATCGTCAGCTAAAGGTTTTGGACAATATGGATGCTATGATAAGACATTACTTTGGTGATGAACTCATGGATGAGTTCGAAAAGTGCATAGACCAAATTCCATATTGTAAAATATCACATAAGCGACTTTTGCAAGAGTACAGCCAAAGGATTCACCAGGATCGTGGAAAAAACAACTGAAGCTGTTCATGATGTTTTTCCCAAACTTCTTCTTCTTCCTCTTCTCATATCACGCTTATTGCTTATCGCATATTAGCTTATTTCGTGCTCTCAACTTAGTATTCTAGATGCATTTATTAATTGAGAGCTTTCGATGCCTGTGCCAATACCATTTTGCATCAGTATAATTATGTGCCAAGTACAATCATACTCCAGCCTGAGATATTTTCCAACCCGAAAAATTCCTAGGACTGACCGGGAATCGAACCCAGCAACCTCCAGGATGGTCTTGATTTGTAGCTGTGCCTTTACCGACTGTGCTAAGGGAGGCCCCAATCATGGAGAAGCTGTAAAGTAGCAAAACATCATGTTCAAAACGACGTCTGTTCTACATGTTAGGAGCGGCTGATCACCGTCCTAGTGCCATCGTAGGACTCTAAACAGAGATATGCACGATGGTTCCCCGGCGAGACAGACGGTTGGGGCAGGCCCAACAAGTCGCCCTGGAAAAAACATAAAGTTGCAAATACTGAAGAAAGAAATACGGATCGGAACAATCGGCACAGACCTACGCGACGAAATAAGGACTACGATTGGAAACTCGGAACATGGAACTGCAAATCGCCCGGCTTCCCGGGCTGCGATAAGTTAATCTATGACGAACTTCAACCTCGCAACTTCGAAGTCGTAGCACTGCAGGAACTTTGCTGGACGGGACAAAAGGTATGGAAAAGCGAGCATCGAGCGGCTACTTTCTACCAGAGCTGTGGCATCACCAACGAGCTGGGAACCGGCTTTGTAGTGCTGGGTAAGATGCGCCAACGCGTGATTGGTTGGCAGCCGATCAACGCGCGAATGTGCAAGATGAGGATTAAGGTCCGTTTCTTCAATTACAGCATCATCAACGTGCACTGCCCACACGAAGGGAGACCCGACGACAAGAAAGAAGCGTTTTATGCGCAGCTGGAGCAGGTGTACGACGGCTGTTCGCAACGGGACGTCAAAATCGTCATCGGAGACATGAACGCTCAGGTAGGACGGGAGGCAATGTATAGACCGGCAATCGGACCAAACAGCCTGCATGCCGTATCGAACGATAACGGCCAACGATGCGTGAACTTTGCAGCCTCTCGGGGTATGGTAGTTCGAAGTACTTTTTTGCCCCGCAAGGATATCCTCAAAGCCACCTGGAGATCACCTGACCAACACACAGAAAACCAAATCGATCACGTTCTAATCGACGGGAAATTCTTCTCCGACATTATCAACGTCCGCACGTACAGCAGTGCGAACATAGATTAGGACCACTACCTAGCTGCAGTATGCATGCGCTCAAAATTCTCGACGGTTCATAACACCCGTCGAAGTCGAACGCCGCGACCCAACATTGAGCAACTACGGGACGCCGGAGTTGGCCAGAACTACGCGCAGCAGCTGGAAGTTGCACTACCCACGGAAGAGCAGCTTGGCGCAGCTTCTCTTGAAGATGGCTGGAGGGACATCCGTTTCGCCATAGGTAGTACTGCTGCAGCGGCACTAGGTACTGCGATCCCGGACCGAAGAAATGACTGGTTTGACGGCGAATGCAAACTGTTAGTTGAGGAGAAGAATGCAGCACGGGCGAGAATGCTGCAACACCGCAAGAGATTGAATGTGGAGCGATACAGACAAGCGCGGAACAGACAAAACTCGGTATTCAGAAGGAAGAAGCGTCAGTAGGAAGACCGAGATCGCGAGGCGATGGAAAATCTGTACCGCGTAAACGACACACGGAAGTTCTACAAGAAGCTAAATAGTTGACGCAAAGGCTACGTGCCGCAAGCCGATATGTGCAAGGACTTGGACGGTAACCTTCTCACGAACAAGTGTGAGTTGATTGAGAGGTGGAAACAGTACTATGACGAGCACCTCAACGGTGATGCAGCAGAAAACGAAGGTAGCACGGCAACAGACCTAAAACTGACCAGACAGGCTACCGGCCTCTGATCTTCAAGAAGTTGAGGAGGAGATCGGTCGGCTGAAGAACAACAAAGCAAGTGGTGTAGATCAACTACCAAGTGAGTTATTAAAATACGGTGGTGATGCACTGGCTAGAGCGCTGCACTGGGTAATTGCCAAGATTTGGGAGGAGGAGATATTACCGGAGGAGTGGATGGAAGGTGTCGTATGCCCAATCTACAAAACGGGCGACAAATTGGATTGCTGCAACTACCGCGCGATCACACTGCTGAGCGCCACCTACAAGGTACTCTCCCAAACTCTATTCCACCGCCTGTCACCATTTGCAAGAGAGTTCGTGGGGCAATACCCCGCACTACCACGGACCAAATTTTCGCGATTCAGCAGGTTCTGCAGAAATGCCGCGAATACAACGTGCCCCCACATCATTTGTTCATAGATTTCAAATCCGCATACGATACAATCGATCGAGATCAGCTATGGCAGATTATGCACGAGTACGGATTTCCGGACAAACTAACGCGATTGGTCAAGGCGACCATGGATCGAGTGATGTGCGTTGTTCCTTTGAATCTCGAAGGGGGTTACGGCAAGGTGATGGACTTTCGTGTCTGCTATTCAACATCGCGTTAGAAGGTGTGATCAGAAGAGCTGGGATAGACACGAGTGGCACGATCTTCAGGAAGTCCATCCAGCTTCTTGGCTTCGCCGATGACATTGACATTATGGCACGGAACTTTGAGACGATGGCGGAAACGTACATCAGACTTTAGGTTGAAGCTAGGCAGATTGGACTTGCCATCAACGCATCAAAGACTAAATACATGAAAGGAAGAGGTTCTAGGGAAGACAATTTTAACCTGAGTTCAGATTGACGGTGACAAAATCGAGGTAGTCGATGAGTTTGTGTATTTTGGGCTCCCTGGTGACCGCCGAAAATGATACCAGCAGAGAAATTCAAAGACGCATTATGGCAGGGAATCGTGCCTACTGTGGTCTCCGAAGGACGCTCCGGTCGAATAAAATTCGCCGCCGCGCGAAGTTGACTGTCTACAAGACGCTGATTAGACCGTTGGTCCTTTACAGCCAAGAGACCTGGACTATGCTTGTGGAGGACCAATGCGCTCTTGGTGTTTTCGAACGGAAGGTGTTGCGTGCCATCTACGGTGGAGTGCAGATGGATGACGGAACGTGAAGGAGGCGAATGAACCACGAATTGCACCAGCTGCTGGGAGAACCATCCATCGTCCACATTGCAAAAACTGGGCGACTACGGTGGGCTGGGCACGTCGTAAGAATGTCGCACGACGACCCAGTGAAAATGGTTCTAGAAAGCGACCCAACAGGAACAATAAGAAGAGGCGCACAGCGGGCAAGGTGGATCGACCAAGGACCCTTCGCAGACTACGAGACTGGCGAATTGTGGCCATGAATCGAGTAGAGTGGAGACGACTTCTTCAGACAGCAGAGCACAACAAGGCCTTAGCCTGATTGGTAAGGTAAGTTGCCAAATCCGAACTGCGGTGCCTTCCGCTTAACCCCTTCCATTTAATTTTGCACAATGGTCTCATCGACCTTATTCGCGGCCGAACGCCATTTAGATTTAAACTGCTGCTCGTTTTCCATGGATTTATTATTTTTTTAGATTCCGTTTGACCAAGGCCCAATACCGTTCGATAGGGTGGAGTTCTGGGCTGTTGGGAGGGTTGTGGTCTTTGGGTACCACAACCACGTTGTTCGCATCGTACCACTCGAGTGCCTTTTTTCCATAGTGGCAGCTCGCCAAGTCCAGCCAGAACAGCACAGGTCTGCTGTTTTAGGAATGGTAGCAGCCGCTCTTCCAGGCACTCCTGGACGTAGATCTCTTGATTGATAATTCCTGTAGTAATGAAAATGCCGCTTTTTAGACCACACGTGCATATGGCCTGCCAGACGAGATATTTTTTCGGGAACTTCGATAGTTTGATGGTTTTAAAAAATTTCAGCCACCTTCCCTTTTCGCGATGGGGTATAAAACTCCTGTCCCGGAAGCTGCTTGAAATCCGCCTTCACATAAGTCGATGACGACACAGTCGAACTTTGTGAGTAGATTGGTATACAGTTTTCGGGACCACTGCTTTGCCGACTTGTTTTGTTTGTAATCTTGGTTCGCCACCTTCACCTTCTTAAACGTCGACAACGCAGCTCGTTTCTTGGCCCGCTGTACAGTAGTATGGGAGACATTGAGCTTGCCAGTGACGTCCCGGATGGAGAGGTTAGGGTTCCGCTTATATTTCACCGCCATCTTCTTCGTCGTCGCTGCCACGTCCGGATTACGATTGCCGCCGCTTCCAGGCTTCCTAGCGGTTGATAGACGCTCCCCGAACACTTTTAAAACGTTCAGAAATTTTGCCAACTTGGCGTGTGAGAACGTCGGATTCTCTTGCTGCGTGAGCAAAATTTTGACACGCTGCTCCTCTTGCTTGGACGTCATTTTGAAAACTGGAGAGCAAACGGTGAAATCTCATCATAGCAACCATTGTATATACACTCAACTTCCAAATGCAGCATTTAAGGTTATTTTTTATGCATTTAAAAAACATTATGATTTCTCGACAAAGTCACGAAATATTACGGTACCGCAGAAGAAATCTTACAGTACCCTTGAAACTTAGCATTTTGTCAACTTTAATCACCTTTTGAATCATTTTCAGCTGAATTTGTTTGGATCCGTAATAGTTATATTCCGTCAATAGTCCCTATACGCCTGCATAAAAGGCTATGTAAACTACAAAACATTTTTTTCTCAAAAAACCCAGGATAAAATATTTTAAGACCTTCACAGATGTGATAGTTGGGATTAATACCAACTTCATGTGAAGAAAACACTGAGGTAAAAGAAAGTTGCAAAAAAAGTGTCTTCATACATCGCGTGCGGAGTGCGCCGTTCACAAAACAGATTGTCACCTTTGTGGGACCAGAGGAAGGACAGCAGGCGCTTCTGGAGGCATTCTTCTTTATATATTTGGCCGTTGATGGTGCCGGTCTTTATGTACGGCTTGTTGAATTTGATCGCACGTCACACTAAGTACTTCTTGGCAAATTTATCAACCTTCTTCTTCGAGAACTTCTCCGGAACATCCAGGCGGGACTTGCCGACGAAAAACTCCAGGCTGGGGATCTGCTTGGCGTCCACTGTAATGTACGTCTCGTCGTCCATTACGATGCATTTCGGCTGCACCAACCACTCGCAGTACAGCTTCCTGGCGTGGGATCTGGCCACGGTATTCTGTTTATCGGTTCGGTTAGGCGCCTTCCTTACCTTGAAGACATAAAGTCTGGTGCACTTCATTGTCTGCAGGACGAACCACCCGGAAGAATTGACCTTCTTCGCCACGTTTCGAATCGAAAGGATCGGATTGCGCTTGAAGTAATCTCTCACCTTCCTTACGTTCACGGGGTCGGTCATCTTCGCTTTTCTTCCACTGCCAGCTCGCCGCTGGGTCGTCTGAGTTTCATTGAACGATTTTACCACACGGCACTCGGTCGAATTGTCGATTCTAAACTGTTTTGCTGATTCAAAACTGTGCTCCTATAATTTTTTGTCGAAGCACTTCTTGCTTGGAAGCCATCTCGATAACCAGTTGACAGAATTTGATGAGATTTTGCACATGTGAACATTACACTCTAAACTAGTTTTACACAAAATGTCATCAATTTTACTCATGCAATAAAAATAAAGTGTTGCATTTTTTCGAGTACAATCTTTACATGAAATCACCGAAAAGACTAAACAGCGTTGCCAGATATACCGATTTATCGGTATTTATACCGATTTGCAAACTTGATACCGATATACAGATAAGGTTTCTCAGAATACCGATTTTTGATTTTTTTTTATACCGATTTTTACCGATATTTTTAAATAATCATGTGTATTGCCATACTTAACTGTCAGGAGAAACTATTGTGAGAGACGTTCATTTTTTTTTAATATCTCCCGTCTTCTCTTGTCAGTTTTTTTTTTCAACTTCCTCGGAACTTCAGGGATGCTTACAGAGCTCTATTTCAATTCCATTAGTTTTAGGAAATCTACAGGAACGTTTAATAAGTTCTGAAACTTCAGAAATGTCTAAATTTTTGAGTATGTTTAAAGATCTGTAAGGGCAAGTTTCTATAAATTAAAGACAGTTACATTAGGTTCTGTTAAAATTCAAGAAATCGGAAATTTCAAAAATGTCTAGAGAACTCCAGTTAACTTGAGGAAACATCATACATATTTTGGAAACTTCACATGTCCAAAGAACTTCAAGGAAATTGAATTGTTTTCAGGACAGTTCCATTCGTTTCAGGTGAATTGAGATAAATTTAGGAAAGCTCAGAGAACATCAGTACAGATCAATTAAGTTCAAGAATATTATTGAAACTTTAAAGGACTTCCAAGAAACTCAAGGAATTTCCGAAAACATCAGCAAAGTTCCAACAGGATCATGAAAATTTTGGAAATGTATGGTAAGTAACATTAATAACTCATGTAATGGAGAAAACAATTTAAGGAAGATCCGTGCTGGTAATGGCAGTTTGAAGAACGTTTCTTAATTGAAAATAATCGGGAAGATCAGA
Source organism: Ochlerotatus camptorhynchus (assembly GCF_037179485.1). Taxonomy (NCBI): domain Eukaryota; kingdom Metazoa; phylum Arthropoda; class Insecta; order Diptera; family Culicidae; genus Ochlerotatus; species Ochlerotatus camptorhynchus. The sequence goes on from NW_027041174.1 coordinate 11,165, forward strand.
GATTTTCAATGCTGATGTTCCATTAATGTTATTAAAATTGTGAGTGCACTTAAGAACCCAAGCAGCACAAAGCTGTGGCAGAAGCTCACATAAAAGTTGCTTGAAGTGTTCTGCTAGGGCAGTTCCGAAATCATCAAGAAAGACCTAAACCTTCAAAGAACTTCTAACAATAAATATATAATATAAATAACATTACATATACATTGTGTCGCTTGTGAGTAAACTTACGGTCACCCGCCGGCTATATATCAACGTTTTACCCGTGTGATTTAGAATTGATTCAGTCGTGTTTCGTGTTGTTGAGTGTAGATTTGTTTGCCGTACCTCAGGAAAGTGGAGGTTTTTGCGTGACTAGTGATTTAGTAGAGAAATTCTGTGATCATAATAATCGTCCCACACACCGGTGGTGGCGACTATCTGTTATTGTTCACTCTATCACTCTTTGTTTGCATCCTTGCTGCACTGCACTGTGCTACCGTACTTTCTGCTCAAGTAGTGTCCCAACTATAGTTTTTCGATACGTGGTAGTCGTGGTTTCACGTGAAAAATAAGATTTTAACTTTTGTGACCATGGCTTGCAAAAAGTGCACCAAAACCGTTTCTGACTCAGACCGCATCGTCTGTCGTGGATTTTGTGGGGACACATTTCACGTGATTTGTGCCAAAGTTGATGTCGAACTTCTCGATCAGCTTGGACTGTACGCGAACAACGTTTTCTGGATGTGCGACCACTGTGCGGAACTTTTTTCCAACGGTCACTTCCGGAATATTGTCAGCCGCGACGCGAGTTTGGGTTCTGTGTTTGGGTGCGGTCGATTCGATGAAGGAAGACATTGAAAAACTGAATTCGGCTGTTACTGCATTGGCAGCCAAAGTGGACTCTAAGATTCCTGCTAGCTCAACTCCACGTTGGCCTAGACCTGATCGTTTTGATTCTGGTAGTGGTTCTTCGAAGCGTCGCCGTACTTCTAGCTCAGACAACAAATCGATGCAATGTGGGACGAAAGGATCGATCGATTCAGTTAGAACCGTTGATCTGAACGATGATATGGTGTGGATCTATTTATCGGCTTTTCATCCTAGCACTACAAACGATGAAATTGCATCTCTCGTCACCGATTGCTTGTGTATGGAGTCCAACGAAAAACCTCGGGTGACCAAATTGGTTCCCAGAGGGAAAGATCCATCTACCTTGAACTTCGTCTCCTTCAAAGTTGGCGTCTGTGCAAACAAACGAGATGCCGCTTTTTCCTGTGAGTCGTGGCCGGAAGGTATACAGTTCCGCGAGTTTGATGATTCCCGGCCAAAGGTGACGAAAATCACTCGGATTGGCCCGGCACAGTGACAGGCCCATTCCCATTCGAGAACTGGTACTCGACAGGGTGGATCCGGGACGCAACAACACAGTGTCTTGGAAGCCTCTGATCCCTCCGAACCAGTCGTGCTGCTTGAAGATCCATTCATCCGAAGTCGTCCCGGCCCTGGTTTTGGAATCGGTGAAGAGGTCTTCCAGCCTGTACTAACAGGCAAGTACCGCTTTGTATCAAAATTTTCTCTTCCTGAGCCGGCCCCCATTTCCAGTAACAATTACTTAACGCGTTGCGTGGACGTAACAAGCTCAACACCTTCTAGACTCCTGACGTACCATGCTAGCCAACCAGGACGCATTGTAGAAAGTTTATTGGAAGCCCCCAGTTCCTCTAACACAGTCGTGCACGTCCCTGCCTGCGTTCATCACAGTCGTCCTGGACCTGAGTTTAGATGTGGGCTGGGGGTCTTCCAACCTCCTATGACAGGCAAGTACACACTCAACCATTCAAATTCGATACCTGATGCCGATCGAACTTTCAGCACTTTGAATGCCGCTGTGCCAACTCCATCTCGAAACTCGGAACGCATCGTAGAAAGCCTCATGGAAGTCCCCAATCCCTCCGCCTCAGTCCTGCCACTTGCTGTCTCCGCGCATCATCGTCGTTCCGGGCCTGTGGTCGGATGTGGAGAGGGGATCTTCCACCCAACTTATTTTGGCGAGTATTCTTCCGATCTTGACATTGGTCAGCTACTTCCTGTCGTTCCTGTGACTTCCAGGAAGAACCAAAGCCCGCTGACATGCCGTTTGCAGAACACCGAGACCCTCAATCACAACGACCAATTTTCCGTTTCAAGCCGAACATCAGCCGCCATTTCATCTAGCCTGGGACGCACGTCACAAAGCAGTATGGAAGCCCTGGACCCACCTAGCTCTGCTGCGCCCACTACTGGTTCCAGTCCTGGTCAGTTCACACGCCCCCACCATCTGAGTCTAGTGCTGGGGACAGGGCTTTCCAAGCTGCCATCCACGGCAAGTACCCTTATTCTTTCGACGTTGCTCTGCCTGATGCTGCCTCCACTTCCAGATTGCAGCCCGCTGTTCCATGCGTCCCAGCATCTCAAATTCTGCTATACTACCAGAACGTCGGTGGCATGAACAGCTCACTCGCCGAATACCAGCTAGCATACAGCGACGCATGCTACGACATATACGCCTTCTCGGAAACCTGGCTGAATAACAACACTTTGTCAAAGCAGTTGTTTAACGATACATATTCCGTCTACCGTCAAGATCGATCAACCCTCAACAGCAACAAGACCTCCGGTGGTGGAGTCCTTCTGGCCATTCGCTCCTGCTTCGTATCTCGCTTACTGAAACCTCCTGAAGATTCGACGGTTGAGCATCTGTGGGTTGCAATTTCGACTCTAAGTGGTACAATCTATATCTGCGTGATAAACGTTCCTCCCGACCGCGTTAACGACCACAGCCTGATTGAGAAGCATGCACTTTCGCTGGATTGGATTGTCTCTCAAATGGATGCCAGGGACAGCATCGTCATCTTGGGCGATTTCAACCTTGGCACTGTATCGTGGCTTAGCGATGCTCACGGTTTCTTCTTTTCTGACAATTCCCGTTCATCGTTCAGACCGGCTTCTCTCTCCTTGCTTGACGCGTATTCAACCGCAAGGCTTCAACAAGTGAATGGCGTTCTGAATGCAAACAACCGTTTGCTCGATCTGTGCTTTGTCGGGGAGGATTTAGGACAAAGCTGCTCTGTTACCCATGCTCCGGCACCGCTCGTCAAAAACTGCAGACATCATTCACCTCTACTGTTGACGCTTGCAATCGATCCTGAGAAACGCTTCCAAGACCACGCCGAAACCGTCTTCTACAACTTTCACAAAGGAGACTTCGAGCGAATGAATAACTTTCTCGCTAATGTGGATTGGAATGCGACACTAGACTCCGGGGATACGAATCTGGCTGCCTCGACCATGTGTGGTATCATATTCTACGCTATCGATCAGTTTGTGTCTAAAAAACTACGGTGTAAACCTGCCAAACCCGCCTGGTCGAACTCTGATCTTAAGCATCTGAAAAAGGTGAAAAGGGCTGCACTGAGGAAACACAGTAAATATCACACAGATTCTACGAAGGCTAATTACGTCCGCGCCAACAACGAGTACAGAGATCTCAATGCAAGCTTGTACAACGCGCATCAGTCTCACTTGCAGAGTCCTAAGGAATTCTGGCGATATGTGAACGAGTAACGGAAAGAAACGGGATTGCCGTCCAATATGACTGATGGCGTTACTGATGCCAACTCCGTCGCAGATATCGCCAATATGTTTCGCACACAATTCAGCAGCGTTTTTGCAGACGAAGTTCTTGATGCTCAGGAAATTGCTGCTGCCACGAGTAATGTCCCTCGTACGTCGGTGTTTGGTTCTCCATTCACCATCCACAGCGACATGGTGATTTCAGCCGGGAAACAGATGAAAACATCAACAGGATCTGGTCCAGATGGCATTCCCTCATTAGTACTGAAACGTTGCTTAGACACTCTCTCAGAGCCCTTAGCTAAGGTCTTCAACTTGTCAATGACCTCCGGAGTTTTTCCAGAATGTTGGAAGGATTCGTTTGTTTTCCCTGTTCACAAAAAAGGATGCAAGCAGACTGTCGCCAATTACCACGGAATAGCTGCATTGAAAGCTATCTCCAAACTATTCGAGCTAATTGTCCTGGAAAAGTTGGTTCAAGACTGCTCGTACAGTATTTCTCAGGATCAACACGGCTTCATGCCTAAGCGCTCGACGACGACTAATCTAACTGTTTTTACATCGTTCATTATTCGTGAGATTGAACGTGGCCATCAAGTTGACGCCATATACACCGACCTCTCTGCAGCTTTCGATAGAGTGAACCATGAAATTACCATCTCTAAATATGACAAAATGGGTGTTCATGGGAGTCTACTTACATGGCTTCGCTCCTATCTGACTGGCAGATCTATGTCTGTTAAGATCGGTGACTACGCTTCTCCACCATTCATTGTTACATCTGGTGTTCCTCAAGGCAGCCACCTGGGGCCATTGCTTTTCCTGTTGTATATGAACGACGTGAACTTGATCCTCGTACGCCGACGACATGAAGCTCTACTACGTAATAAAAGGGCCTCAAGACGCTCATTTCCTCCACCAAGAACTTGAAGTCTGATGATTGGTGCCGGATAAACAGGATGTCTTTAAATGTGTCCAAGTGCTCGGTCATCTCCTTTGGCCGTAAACGGGCGATGCATTTCCACGATTACACCTTAAGAGGAATAAGCTTGAAACGCGAATCGACTGTCAAGGACTTGGGAGTCATGCTCGATTGCAAATTAACGTTCAAGGATCACATTGCTTATGTTGTATCTAAAGCTTCATCGCAGCTAGGATTTTTATTCCGTTTCGCCAAAAGCTTCAAGGACGTGTATTGCCTGAAGGCTTTATACTGTTCCCTGGTTCGACCTATACTGGAATACTCTGCCGTTGTTTGGTCGCCATTCTATCAGAATGCCATCCATAGAATTGAAGCTGTTCAGCGAAAATTTATTCGCTTTGCGTTGCGACACCTTCGTTGGCGCGACCCGCGTAACTTGCCGAGCTATGAAAGTCGCTGTAACCTCATCGACCTGGAGCTCTTGGAAGGAAGGCGTAATGTGGCGAAGGCTTGTTTCGTTGCGGATCTTCTGCAAGGGAACGTCGACTGCTCCACACTTCTCAGTCTTCTTGACATCAACACTCAACGACGGGACCTCCGGCTGCATGCGTTCTTCAACAACCGGCGTTCGAGGACCAACTATGGCGTACACGAACCAATGTTGAGTATGTGCCGCGTTTTCAATAGTTGTTATTATGTGTTCGATTTTAATGTGTCCCGCGAGAAAAATAAGCGTAGCTTTAAGAGATGTTTGCGTTAATTTTGTGTTTGAAGCAGTTTTGATGTTTAGATATAGAAAATTGTCATTAGGGTAACTATTTTATCTGTTGACAAGTAGAAATAAATAAATAAATAAATAAATAAACAACCTCATTAACTTCAGGAAAATTGCAAGAACTTTCAAGGAGTTGTGAGGAATTATGGGAGTGCATTTCAGGAATCTTTCGAAAACTTCAGAAACATTGCGATGTCTTCATGGATATTTTATGGCTATCAGAAAAACTGCTGGATCATTAGAACATGTAAGAGACTTCAGGGAGTGTTGTGCTTGTAGCCCCCAGAAATCTCTATCTTCCGAAATGTTTCCCCAACTTCTCCTTTAAGTTTCTTACGATTGTTCCGTAGGCCCTCTGGCATCCGACTTACTCCACAAGTTTCTTCCAATCTACCTTCTTCCGTCTTCTCCATTGAATTCTCCAAGAAATTTCTGTCGTCTTCCTCTGGAAGTTTCTCCATAAGCGATTCCCTGTTGGTTTTTTCCAACTCCTATAGGAAGGTTTATCCGAGAATCTTCTCTCATCCCCTGGAAATAACTACTGCTGGAATTTGCTTTGTATTTCCGAAGCATTTCTGGCTTACTCTGGATTTTTTCCCGAATGGTTCGTTAAATTTTCACCAGAAGTTCTTCAATAATCGTCTTGGAAGTTCCTTGGATGTGTTTCCGACTTTTCATAGAACTTTCTTCAAACTTCCTCCAGAAAAGTTACTTTATTTTTTCTTTGCAAGTTTTATTGGCGAATCAAAGCAAAGCCAAAACTGGTCATGCGACACCTAGTTTTAAGATACGCAATTACAAAAATGAGATGTACTAAAAAAAAATCATGCCATTTGACAGAAATCAAAACGTCATTATCATTTTCACCCACGGGCCATCTGTGAGTCAATCGTCACTTTGTTTCTTCAATCGATAAGCATGAAAACAATCCGGCAACGCTGAGACTAAAGAAGAACAGAAACTGTGGCAACTAAATGCCGGAATTTCAATCCAGGATGTTAAAGCATCTTTCATCCAAAGTAAGTAGCGAAGCAATTTTATTTACAACCCGAAGAAATACGAAACAAACAAGACAGTACGAGGCAAGCAGAAGGAAAATCCTGTGATGTTCAACTGGAACTGTCTGCCGGCTATCATACCGCGGACGTCCAAAATATCATTACTACGTTCAGCCCTCGAGCCATTTGTCAAGATTTCACCACGTCTTATTGAAAACGCGTTTTTCGTTTTGCTTCTCCCAAGCAAGACACTTATCTTGATAACTTTGTTTGCCGACCACCTGCTCATGTTTTAAGTGAAATGCCACGTGCCCTCTGTTGGAGGGAACATACAATCACAGGAAAAACATCTTTCAAAACAGTTCCCGGGAGGACCATCAGCAGCACGACAGGGTCGCTCGCCGCCATTTGGGGTTAATTTTGAGTGTGCTTTTATGGCCTATTTACCGGGTGCTGGTCAGGACCATCATCGTCGGACTAAGTACCCCAAAGTTCGTCCTAAATCGTCCGAAAAATAGCCTTCGCCATGCTTGGCTTCCCGTGGTTAGTATTATGCGTCTAGCTCGGGCGATGATGAAGTGATCCATTATAATTTCGCGAGTTCATTCCATCCGTCCACCCACGCCACCACCTCTCGGATAACATGGATGTGAAGCGAACGTTTTTGTTTTTTTCTCACCAGATTTTTAAAGGTTCATCGCTGGGAAAAACAAGCAACCATTATCGACCGCTCCCGAGCAGAAAAATGGGCAATGACAGCGAAACGGCAGAGGATGCTATCTCCAAGGGCGCTGCTGATGGTTGCCTCGTGTTTGCTTGGGAAAATAGATGGCTACGATAGCTTTATTAAATTAATCTTAAATTAGAAAATAACACTCTGCTCATTCGCCGGCCGGAGACGACGCGGAGGGAAAATGGTTTGAACTTTTTTTTTAGAACGTGGATAGGTACGAATTTTCTTGGTCGTCTAGCGGGTTGGGAAAAAAATAACGCTCTGTCTCTGACATTAATGTCATTATTCTTTTAAATTTGTCAACAATTTAAGGAAAACACCCCAAACAGTATGCTCCATGGATGAAAAACGACTCATACAAACCAAATTCCACGAACTATTTTTCACGCTCCAGTTCAAATTTTGCAGGAATTCAGCTTGGTTTAACAATTTAGATCCCCAGTATTCAATGCCCCGCAGGCAGCCAGCTCTACCGGCCGCTTGTGTTCATGCTTTCAGCGTTTGCCTCCGGTTGTTTGTTTCTCGGCGGTGGCAGTTGGAAACTCGGTTGACCGCAAAGTTTTGACAAAGCCCGGTGAACTTCTGAGAATTTCAACGCGAATGGCCCCGTCCGCGCCCTACAGGCTGTGTTTGTTGTTTTGCTTAATTAGAGGTGAAACCAAAGTAGGCGTTGCGTTAAAGGGAATTTCGGTCTTTTAAAACTTTGTTGAAAGCTGGTTTCTGTGCAATGATGGCTTTAGATAATTGAAAGTTCTGCTTGGTGCTGACATTTTTTTTATTCACCAGGATTGACTAAGACTTGAACAAATTAATATTTTTAGTATTGTCATTTTGCATTCGATTCTGCCCCAGGGGTGCACACTGGGCAAAAATTTACAAAACCGCGACTAAATCGAATATCTCGGCTGCCAAACGGTTTCAGTCAACATGTTATACATATTCTGCTGAATCGATTGGCGGTGGTCTCATTGGCCGGAAACTTTTGGGTACCGAGATAGAGGGCCGGGATCAACCCAAATTCCCGGTAAAGTAGGAAATGCCACTATTTATCGACATAGTTTTACACTTTACTTAACATATATTATTGGAAATTGATAGTACTAAGTAAATATGGTGCAAAGACACCAAATACGCCCTCAGGGAAACTCTACTGGCCTAAAGGAGGATACGGAACGACCGATAAAGTGGCCACATTATAAAAATAATCCTAGAAACCTTGCGATTTTTTCTATGTTGTTCAGAATCAAGAGATCAAAGCGCCATATTCTGGTTCTCCGGATAATCTGGATTGACCGATAAGTGAAAAGTGAAAACCTACCTAACTACGAGTATAACTTAACCTAACGTGCTAGATCACGTTTGAACTGATGATTTGATCACAGACAGGTGTCTCTGAACCTTTCCAGGATGAATACTCTCCGTTCTTCTAGTGTCTGAATTCCACCCAGGAGGTGGATTTCAGAATTTCTAGTCCGCGGGGGACTGTTTAGGACCATTCTAAGGATCATGTTCTGGAGTTTAAGGTGATGGCATTTGGCGCAACTCTCCCAGATTGGCATCCCGTATTTTATTACGGGAATGATGATTTCTTTGTAAAGGGCGAACACGAAATTATTGCGACACATTCAACAGGGCATAACTTTTTTACCATTGGGTAAAAATCAACCAAATTTTGCACACTTTCTCATTGATGTGTATTGTGTACATGCTGTCAAACTCGAAGTCGTGTTTTTCGATTCAACGAAAATGGAGGTGAACCAACGCGAGTTGAGAGAACAAATTCTTTCCAAACACCTGGAATTTCCTGACCTGTCACACCGGCAGTTGGGAAAAACGTTGAACATTCACCATTCAACCGTCTCCAGAGTGTTGAAGCGGTTCCAGGAGCGGTTGACGTTGGACCACGGCAAAGGAGCTGGAAGAATACCGGGACCGGAGAACAAAAAGACGAAGGGAAAGGTGAAGCGGATGATTAAAGCAAATCCCAACGTCTCAAGCCGTGATTTGGCTAAAAAGATTGACATGTCGCAGAGCTACGTCCAGAATGCAAAGAAGAGAGCTGGACTACATACATACATGGTACAGAACTTCCCAAACCGCGATGAGCGGCAATAATCGACGGCTAAAACTCGGGCACGGAAGCTCTTCGAGAAGATGCTGACAAAATATGGCTGCTGTGTGATGGACGACGAAACGTATATAAAAGCCGATTTTAAGCAAATTCCGGGGTTGGAGTTTTTCACCGGCAAGAGCAAGTTCAATGTGGACGACAAATTTAAGAAGAAGAAAATGTCGAAGTTCAACTCCAAATATCTCATTTGGCAGGCCATCTGCTCTTGCGGACTGAGGAGTGAGCCTTTCGTGACAAAGGGCACAGTAAATGGCGAGATCTACAAATCTGAGTGCCTCGAGAAGCGCCTTTTGCCGTTCTTACAGCAGCACGACGAAGCTTCGCTATTTTGGCCAGATTTGGCATCATGCCACTATTCTAAAAGTGTCCTGGAGTGGTATGAGGCCAATTCTGTCCATTTTGTTCCAAAGGACATGAATCCGCCAAACTGTCCGGAGCTGCGCCCGGTGGAGCAGTACTGGGCAATAATGAAGCGGGAACTTCGGAAGAGCAAGAAGACAGTCAAAGACGAGAAGGACATGTTAAGAAAATGGAAAAAAAAAACTGAGAAACTGGTACCGGATGACACTGTAAAGACTTTGATGGAGGGCATCAAGCGAAAATGCGTTCAATTTTACACTCAAGGCTCCATCGATTAACTTTTCTTTTGATTTTTGAAGTAAATATATGTATAAAACTACCCTAAAATTTTGGTTTGATTCTAAACATTATAAGAAAATTGGCATGACATTTTCGGTGTCGCAATAATTTCGTGTTCACCCTTTAGACAGCAAGCTTATTTTTCAGGGATAAAGTAGACCTCCTGTTGATGAGTGGATACAGTGATCTTATCAAGATGTTACACTTGGTTTTGGTTTTGTCAACGTGCTCCCTGAAAATCAGCTTGCTGTCTAGTGTTAAGCCGAGGTAGACTACCTCTTTCGACCATTCCACCACTGAGCCGTTCCGGCAGATCTTATTATTCACCGACGGAACAAGTCTGGGAGATTTTGAGTGTGGAAAGATGATGACCTGGGTCTTTGCCGCGTTGATACGGATCATCCAGCTGTTGAAATATTCAGACAGGACGTCCAGGCCTCTCTGAAGTTTGGCAGTCAGAGCTCCGATGACCCTACCCTTGTAGACGATGGATGTTTCATCTGCGAACAGAGGCAACGATCCACCATCAGGGAGAGCTGGCATATCGGAGGTGAACAGGTTGAATAGAATGGGGCCAAGCCTCATTGAACCCCAGCACCGATGTTGAAAGCATCCGATGTGATGTCATTCAGAGAGGCTCGGAACGTCCTGTTCGATAGGTAGTTGTTAATTATCTTCACTAGGAAGATTGGAAGACCGTAGTGCTGCAATTTGAACACCAAGCCATCATGCCAGACATTGTCAAACGCTTTTTCAACGTCCAACAACGCCATGGCAGATGTTTTGGAAACAGACTTGTTCCGTCTGAGAATGTTTGTTACTTAAGTCAGCTGGTTCGACGACCTTTCCGAAAACCAAACTGTTCCTCGAGTAACAAGTTGTTTTCTTCGGCAGATGTTACGAGCCGGTGGTAGACTGCTCTTTCGAACAGTTTTGATAACCCTGAGAGATGGCGGATTGGTCGATAACTTGAAGGAGAGGACGGATCCTTCCCAGGTTTCCGGATGGGTATGACTTTAGCTGACTTCCAGCACGAGAGGAAGTAGGCAAGTCGGAGGCACAGATTAAAAATCAGTTCTAGATGGTTGTAGAATGTGGAACTCAAGATGATTTGATATAGGCCAACAGTTCGTCAGCCGTAATTTCGGATTCCTCCGGAAAACTATTGGGAATCTGATGGAGGTTGGTTGCGTTTTCAGCATCCTCAGCTTCGTGAGGGCTGACGATGTTTTGTCCGAGATTATGAGAGCTGACGAAGTGTTGACATATCGCGGCAGCCTTCTCTTCAGGAGTTATAAGATGAACCATTGGGTCGCCGGGACTATCCAGTGGGGTCAGTGGTGGAATGGGTCTTGGTTTATTTTTACGAATTTTGGTTAGTTTCCAAAAAGGCTTTGCACAATCTGGGAGAGAGTGGATCTTGTTAGCAAAGTCCTGATTTCTGAGGTCCACCATCCTGGCTTGGATGGTTTTTGTTAGGCGATTACAGTGGGTCTTAAGGGCAGGACCAGGACCAGAGCGTTGGTACTGCCTTCGGATGGTGTTACGGAGTCTTATATGGTCTTTGGTAGATCTGTCAAGGTTCAGAGTATTGCTCACCTGTCTGGATACTGGCACGTGTTGTTCCCTGACCCGGGATATCGCCTCCTCGATGGAATGCAGACACCGGTCACCGTCTTGGGGCGTCTCCGAAAAGACACCGTAGTCGACACAGTGTTAGAACTAATCCCAGCTGACGCGATGGTAGTTACGTTGGGAAGCTTGGAATCGGTTGACGGATGAGCCCACATCGGCCACCACCGGATAGTGGTCCAAACTTAGCTCCAGGTGGGTCATAGGTTGCGAGATGTTGTCTCCCATGTTATCGACGAAGATGTCGATGGTGGACTGAACGCCAGACCGGCTCAAGCGGGTGGGAGAGTCCGGCGTTATTATAGTGTAGTGAGCCTCTTGCAGGTCGTCGTTCAGGATTGTGCCGTTTTGGTTGTGTTGACTGTTGCCCCAAGCCTAGTGTTTGGCGTTCAGGTCGACAGCAATGATGTACATCTCACGACGTCGAGTTAGTTTGATGATGTCTCTCCGCAGGTCTGCTGCCGTCCATGATGGTGACTTGTTTGGAACAGTAGGCCGCAATGATGGTAATAGGGCCGACAGGAGTGAAGACTTCCACACCCACCGCTTCGATCATCTTCAGCTGGAAACTCGGAAGCAGTCGACAGCCAAAGGTGAACATTTATCTCCGACTTCAGGTGTGTTTCGGTGATGACGGCGATGTCGATGCTATGTTCATAAATCAACGAACTCAATGATTTTCCTCTTGAGTAAGCAAGTGTTCCAGTTGGCTATTTTGATGGCTTCACGGTCCATACTTTTGCACGAGGATCATAACTGCACGAAGCTGTTCAGGTAGTGTCTTGGTGTTGCGCAAGATTATGATCACCTCAGTCACGAGGATCACTAGGTCGTCGCTTGTGAGTGGAGAATTTTCTTCTGACTCACCTGACACAGCACGGGCGTACGATAATCCCGGGGCAGTAGAGCCATGGCTCGGCTGGGCCACAGCATCAGTGAGGCGATGCTGTACTGAACGGTGGCTGGAACCCGCTTGATCTGATGTTGGATCCGCAACGGGGGAGGGGTTGGCGCTGGTTTAGTGGAAGTGGTGCTAGGTTCGCGACCATACGACGAGCCGGAAGTACAGGAAACGTGTCCTTGTTGACAATAAGAGCACGATTATTGCGGTGGCGACCAGGTTGGTTCCTCGTGGAAGCCTGTTGTCGGATCTGGATGAAGGCCGCTCGCTTGGGACATTTCCTATCGCTGCCCAGGTGGTTGGAATCACAGTTCACGCACATAGGTTTAGCTTCTTCTTCCTTCTTGCAGGCGGTAGTATTGTGAGCCCCAGCACAATTCTTCGTACCGTGCCCAAATGCCAGACAATTAGTACACTGTGTCACGTTACGGTGCCGAGGGCGATACTGCGCTCGCTGAATCACGATGTTGAACAGCGCGTGAATCTGGTGGAGTCCTTATCGAAGTGGAACAGGTACAACTGGTCCCGGAAAGCACTGGTTTTTTCACGTCTCGCAATGGGAAAAATGTTGATTGGTTGCAAATGAAGGTGGTCCAATTCCGCTTTAATCTCCGCAACAGGGAGATTTGGAAGACCACGGATCACCATTTTCAGTGGTTTTCTTGCAGGGACGTCGCGAGTGTAGAACTCAAACCGGTTCAGCTGAAGAAAAGTGCCAACAGCGTGGTAGTCCGCCAGCGTCGAGCACATCATTTTGATCCCCGTGCTGCACAGCTTGAACAGCGGATGGATTTGATTTTTAGCGAGTTACTTCGTCGAGGTGAACAGTGGGGGCACTGTTGCACCCGTTTCTCAACTGGATCTATATCTGCTTCTTCGGGGAGAGCCGAGAACGGATTACTCTGAAGCAACCTTTCTGTGTGGTTGCTGGCACCAGCATGCTTGCGAGGCCTTTTCGGGGCATCTTGATCGAATGCGGTTGAATCCACACTTTGGTGACCCTTTAATTTCTATACTGGGGTCACATAAAAAAAAAATCAAAATTCAGACATGCAACGAAAACTCCCAAACACGGACGTAACGATAGAACGCAAATCGAACCCACGAAACATTGCGCATGCTCACATGATCGAGCTCAATGCTCGGTTTTTTCCTTGATTTGTTTTCCGTCAAATGTTCATCATTCAGAGATGTTATGCCTCAGAACATGCTGGGGTGAGGGGTAATCACGCTTATTTCTACGCCACCGCACCGGCACCCGCTATTTTGATCGAAGTTATGTTTCACAAATGTTCGAGTTTGCTCCCAATCAGCTATATGTTAATTGAAAGTAGAGCTGTTGGGATTATTATTATATCTTGGGATATTTCAATCAATGAACGGAAGATGATCAGAACCGAAGTCAGCGTGGGTAACGAATTGGCTACAACGTTGGCATGAATAAGTTAAGACCAAATCAATTTTTTGGGATTTCTTGCTGAAGAAGAGCATGATGGACTGTTTGGATATTGAATAGTGTTATAACCTGCAGAACAATAATCAAACAGAATATTACCATTGGAATTGCTTTAAGCATTGTTTCATGAGCCATGTTTTGAAGAATTTAGACCTATTATGGGTAAGTTTCTGAAGGTCACTCTTGAGAAAATTATTTTGCTGGCCTATATATTGGAATGGCAAATAGGCAGCTATAAACCTAAGTTGTCCAAATTTTGTTGCGACAGAAACTCCCAAAGCTTCAAAAACTTTGGTTTCAAATGAAGAAAGAATTTGATAGGGGAAAAGTTGGCTTCGGCAGTACCTTAACCTATTATCGTCAGGATGTTAAAAACGTCCTTGAGAGCTCAATTTCGGTATGTGGATACATTGTGTTTCAGAGCAACTATTGGCCAAATTTAAGTGCTCTAGGACTTTGTTTACCCCCTGACGATAATAGGTTAAGGTATTGCCGAAGCCAACATTTCCCCTACATCTATGAACAATGAAAACACTATGTTGAGAGCTGGCGCAAAAATCCCAGTAGGGACGTATTAAAAGCCAAAACAAAGGATGGTATCAGGATTAAACGAACCATTTTTTAACAGTTTTCAAACAAATACAATTCTTTTCTTTCTACACCCTTGCAAAGAGGAAAGGAGGGATCAAGGAGGTGTTAAAATAATATGCAAAAAAAAACGATTTTATCATTTATTGAAATTGTTTAACGAGAACCCGTGGCTCTTTTTTTCAACCTCGACTTACTCGACTGAATGAAGAAGAGTGATTAAATAAGGTGCTCTTTCGTAAATATTTTTGCTTGTCTCGGTCAGCTTGAACCCAATACACGAGCTAACCTAATCGGCTCATCAGATTCCGATTTTTCCGAACCCATCCACTCTAATCCCAATGTCCTGGCAAATTGCAAACGAACCACTAACTTCGCATTTTATCATCCCATAATCGCTCCGCAGACAATAATGGCCACTGACAGGAGGCAAATGACTCCCGCTCCAGATACAATTTCCCGGAATTGTGCGTCGTCGTCCATCCCGGCCGTGTATTGTTATCCTGCTACTACGTAAACAACTTTGATAACGCGAAATGGGGTCATTTTCTTGAAAGGAACAAAAAACAAACATTTTCTCGTTCCATTTGGACATACCAGATGTGTTCAAATAAACGTATTGTGAAAGTTGGGGGACGAGGGCAGGCGGAAGTTTTTATGGTCTGGAGAAAAACATCCGTCATGCTCACAATGATCCATCGGAAACAGATTAAAATTGACCACATTGGATTACCCATGGGAGGATGATTTATGATCGATACATGGCCAGCTCGTTATTGCATTTAAAGACTGTTACGGAAATGAAATGCTGGGAAGAGATATGGTAAGGGCAAAGCAGCAATAAATGCTTATTGAAAGTCAGTTATATGATTAATATAAATAACCTATAAGCAATATATTTCCCGCACCACGACTGGTTCAACTCAACTTCAACTTTCTTGTGGTGTTTCGAACAAATGGGAAATGTTAGCTCCTATCATTTCAAAACTGAATGAAACGCTCATTCGGAACATCTCGACAACCCAATTAAAGCCGTTCAGAAAAGTTGCTTTCCTTTTCATCAGCATCAACAGAGCTTTTTAATTATCCCACCCAACCCGCCAGTCAGCAGCGTTATGGATGGACAACCACATCGCGAATGCTCCCTGACCCGCTTCGTCGTCGCGAATGCTGATAGTGATCCGTCCGTTCCGCCTCGGGACTAGAGGAAATGAGTGAGTGACGTCAGTCGGTGTGGATAGACACAAAAGAACGGTGGAAAGGTTGAAAAGATTTGCTTTTTCCAGAGCCTCGTTATCCCTGAAGGAAGGCAAAACGGAACACAGGATGTGCTTCAGTTTTGCCGGGATGAGCATCTCAGCTTTGCTTTTCTGCAACAATCTTGCCCGTTTTTCATGGGCGTTGCCAGGAGGGGACTTTCCCTCTACCCAACTCAGCATCATAATATTTTTTTAAATTTGATTTGTTAGTTTACTATTCTTGATAAATGTTCTTGTTTTAAGTTCAAATAGTCGAAGTCTCAAATTGTTTTTTTAAGGTATACCAATACCATCAAATTTGCTTTAGTTTCAAAAATAAGAAGTTTTTCAATGTCCATTAGATCGAACACTATTGGGCTGCTTTGGTCATGAGCGTTAAACTATTGACTGCTTAGGCTGAGTGTGAAAGCACTGCACTATTGAATCCATTGCTCTGTCCAGACTGTCTGTACCAAACGGTAAAGGACGATGCAATGAAATAGCCAGCAAAAACATGCAGTCACTCACGAACAGGCGACTCACACCACTTGCCTTCGCTAACGCAGCATGTAATTGAGGCATTTTTCCATAAAAAATGTACGCTCAGTCGTTCAAAACAAGAAGTGGGTACCATCACGGAAGAATAAACGTGCTGACTGAGCTACTGACTGAGTGCTCGGTTGTCAGTGACTCGTTTACCTCTCAATCATTCAGACTCTCAGAAGGCAGTGAATTATGACGCAAATGGCAGTTCATATTCATATGAAAATGACTCATTGAACCTGACTGTTGTGCGCACTGGTCATGAGTCCCAAATATTGAAAATTGATCTGGAGTTTTGGCCGTGAATCAATCATATTAAATAGAACGCTATCAGCAGTCAGATGTTGAAACCACCGGTTGGGCCGTGGGCGGCTTCGGCCGTTCGCGGCCATCGGCGGTGTAGTGTGACCTGATAATACGCCAACTCATCGAGGTTGACTTCTGCTTAATAGGACAATTTGTGTTCAGCAAAATCAGATTGAGCGATAACAGGTCCGTGATGCCCTTAGATGTTCTGGGCTGCACGCACGCTACAATGTGAGCAGCAGCATGTATCCTAGCCCGAAAGGGCCGGGAAATCACTGAAATGCTCTGTGTTTGTTTTCTGAGGACTCTGTGACCACGCGACGAAGAGAGACGTGCGCCGGTGTTACTCGTATGGTGTCGCGCTCGCTCGCTCGACCCGTGTACGAACGTAACGTACCGTGCGCCAGTGGTGTGCAGTGCCACTCCGCGATGATTTGCCAACCCGACCCATGCATATACACGACCAATCATACCAACTCAGCGACTAAGAATAATTGACTCAGAGAATTTTCTTTCCATACTAAATTTACTCAGATTTCTAAGAAACTGCAGTTACTCATAGCTTATGAGTAAAACTTTTTTTTATTTAATTCTAGTTTGTTTAACAAAATTCCCAGAAAAAAGTTAATGAAAAAGTCTAGGAATTATTTCTTTAGGATGCGGTCAACTTCTTTTTACTTGAATATGCATCAAAAGCGTATCATTTTCACATATACAAATGTCTATATGAGTATTTTTATTAATTACTACCAATGGGACAGCGCCATCTGCGTGAAAAATAACCTTGACTAAATGGTTCATTGTGGAACTGACAGCTAGAAATATAGAATTTGCGAGTGATCTGGTGTTAATGGTGCTGAATGTAAACATAAACAAATCAGAAATTCATATGAGAATAAACTGCCAGTTTTACTGTGATCTGTCAAAAGTTCTTGGTAAACAAAAAAGTCAGCTGAACGCAACTGTCTCGCCTTGACACCAGTCCCGAAGTGACGTTCCTTCACACACATTTTGACAGTTCCTTATGGGGTTTTGCGTTGGAGTGAGATGTTAAGAAAAAGTCCGCCATGTTTCACACATAGACTGACGGTTAAATATGAGATTTCTCCATAAGAGTAAAGAGTTACAGAGCTTTCGTCAACGCCAAGAGACGTTCTGAACTTCAAGTTGGGATGAAACATAGTTTAATCGATGCTCTGGTGGCTTGGTGGTCTATATACACTAAATTAAATTCAACTCATACTTCCAATGCAAATTTAAATAATCGTGCAATAATCTAAGCCAACTAATCGATTAAATAGCAGATAATCGAGGCATTGAATAATCAATAAAAAATTAATCGAATATTTTAACAGATAATCGATTAGCTCGATTAATCGAGTAGTAATTGGAAATCACTACGCATATTGCACATCGTACAACAGTACGATGTACACATTTTTTTAATGCCTATATGTATCTATTCAACTACACTCTTCCCCCAAAGAACGCGGTCTACACGAATTGGATTTGACCTAATAGGAACCAACATGGAATATCTCGCGATCCTGGACATATAGAAGGTTACTATCTTGGGCAAAGTTGATCAGTGGATCAAGACCTAAAGGTTGGTGGACAGATGTTCGGAATTTTCTCACTACGCGGCGCTAGTGTGCATGAATTTGTGATATCCTTGTTTGTGTGATATCTTGAAATCCTTGCCATCTAAGAAGTTGCTTTCTTCGGCGAAGTTGTTCAGTGGATCTGGAACTGGAAGCCGCCATCTCGGACTTAAAAATGGCGCTGGACATAAATTTTCGGTATTTAGACGTCAATCTGTTTCCGAAAATATACATATTGAAGGGTATTTAGCAGTATTTCCCACTTTTTCTGGTACCGGAAGCCGCCATCTTGGATTTAAATATGGCGCTGGACATCGATTTTCGGTCTCTATACGATTCCGAAAATATCCATATTGAAGGGTATTTGGCAGTACATATTTCCCACTTTTTCTGAAATCGGCAGCCACCAACTTTGATTTCAAGATGGTGCTGGACATCGATTTACGGTTTCTAGACGTCATCCCGATTCTGTAAATATCCATATTGAAAGGTATGTAGCAGTGATTCCCACTTTTTCTGAAATCAGCAGCCGCCATCTTTGATTTAAAGATGGACGTGGACATCAATTTTTAGTCTGTAGACATCATCCCGATTCCGAAAATATCCATATTAAAGGGTATTTAGCAGTATTTCCCACTTTTTCTGAAATTGGAAGTCACCATCTTGGATTCCAAAATGGCGTCAGAAATCGATTAACGGGTTTTTGGCGTCATCCCGATTTCGAAAATATCCATATTGAAGGGTGTTTAGCAGTATTTACCACTTTTTTTTCTGAAATCGGCAGCCGCCATCTTGAATTTCAAGATGGCGCTGGATATCGATTTTTGGTCGCTAGGCGTTATCCCGATTCCGAAAATATACATATTGAAGGGTATTTAGCAGTATTTTCCACTTTTTCTGAAATTGGAAGTCGCCATCTTGGATTTCAAAATGGCATCATAAATCGATTAACGGGTCTTAGACGTTATCCCGATTCCGAAAATATCCATATTCCATCCATATTGGTCTTGATCCACTGAACAACTTAGCCGAAGAAAGCAAGGATTTCAAGATATCACACAATCAAGAATATCACAAATTCATGTACACTTCTGTCCACCAACGATAAGGTCTTGATCCACTTAACAACTTCGCCGAAAAAAGTAACTTCCTAGATGACAAGGATCTCAAGATATCACAAAACAAGGGCATCATTAATTCATGCACACTAATGCCGGGTTGTGAGAAAACTCCGAACTTCTGTCCACCAACCTTAAGATCTTAATCCACCGATTTTCCCAAGACAGTAACCTTCTATATGTCCAGGATCGCGAGATATTCCATGTTGGTCCCTATTAGGTCAAATCCCATATGCTACGTGTACTCCATTTACGCGAATTCGATTTACGCGGTACGTATTACTCGCGCTCTTCGGGGGAAAGCTGTATACGTGTGCGTGCGCGTTTCACTTCGGGTGGACAGGCTCACGGCCCCCACAAGGCAGCAGCACGTATGCGTAGTGATGTTTTCCCGCCTTCGGTGGCGGTAAAACATTGAAGATAGTCAGGCGCGTCCTCCGCGGACGTGGTTGATGAATACATCCCATAGGCCACCCACACATACACACACTGTAGGCTATGTTGTACTCCATAACACCAACCAACCAGTAGGCCTAAAATAATGTGTGACTACCCCCTAAATTTAAGCAAGGGAGGAAAAGAAACTCACAAGGATTCCCGGAGTAGCTGCGAGCGAAACGGGAAGAGCTTAGCACGCAGAGGTGATGCATTTGCGCATCTACCTGGTTCCGTGTACTGGAGATTTCGTTATCAGCCGTAACCAGTGGTATACCAGTTCAAGTTCAACTAGAATGTGGCTTTTACTCCCAGAGAGGGTGATAGGCCCGTAGAACGACTCTGATGGTAGAAGATTTTGCAATATAAGGCCAATATGCGGCTAACATAAAGCTTAGCATGCCCTATGTTAGCCGTGTATCAACCTTATATTGCAAAAAGGCGAATTAGCGGGCTTGTTGGTTGCTTGATAGTGCAGCACAACATGGGAGGTAACTCTGGATAGAGAGTCAAAAAGTACGTGAAACTGTCTAGGGCTCAAGCCCGTTGAACTCGATTATCCGAGCGGAGACATTCACCTGCGGTTGGCCGGTTCCGCCGGCTCGTCGCAGGGCACTTGTCTCCCGCGTCACAAGAGGACATTGCGATCCATTACGAAACAGCTTCGGCGTCCGCAAGGACGCAAGGTCGCCCGACAGTTGCCTCCTGGTGCTGGTTGCTTGCCCCACAGTAGCGACGCTAAGTTCTGAAGGCCTGTGCCGCGAGGTGGGGCTTACTACACGTGGTGTTTGCAGTCGGGCGCGTGATTGATTTATTTGGAACAACTTTTTTCAGTATTCTGGATTCAGTCGTCCATACTTTGACTGTAGGGATTTAATGTAGCCCAGTCCTCCATCTTTAAAACTGTTATGAACCCACCCTATTCCGAAACCTGGCAACGTGCTTTCTTAACGACTATTTATTAAAAGTCGTTTCGTTGCTGTGGCTGCAAGCGGGTTGCGTTACGCTTGCATATGCATCCATTTTATAATGACGGTAATAATATTCTAGTGAAGCTGCCTCAGGTAGTTCTTAGCCGGATGCTAAAAAGGCTGCGCGAAAGAATGGATGATTGCAACTAAGAGGAAAATTATAGTTTGCTGTGCGAAAGTTTTCTTCTTTCAGATGCGGAAACAGCATGGACCTATTTAATTTTCCAGCGGAACGATCGAGTTTGTTGCGTTTAGAGTACTCGATTTGACTTAGCTGATTAGGGGAAGTGTACCAGTTATGGCACTATTTAGTGTTTCAGCTTAAATCAAGTTCATGATAAGTTTAAAAAAAAAATAGTATATAATAAATGTAAGGTGCTGAATTTTTTTTACGGGTAAATTCTAGGATGAAATTTTTCTTCATAACGATTTCCTCCTCACCCTCAGTTTCTTCTAAGCAGTTCACTTGGGGATGTCGATTTCGGTTTCCGTTTGTGTAATTCTGGTACATTGACTTGTTCAATCTATGGAACACCATTATCAAATCGTCAATCAACAAACGTCAGGAACGGTTGCGGTTCCCATATTCGCCATTAGAAATTCCAGTTTTCTGCTTTCAGTCACCGGTTTTGTTAGCTGTAGGGACTTATTTCTCTATGGCTCCCACAAATGCATTGAAGGTTTCATTTGCGAACTGCCTACGATCCAAAATTTGCCTATCTATTACTCCATCCTTGTTCGGTTGTTCAAATCTCAAACGAAGCTGGTATTTGAAATTGGTCCAGCTTGTGAACTAATGGCAAAATGTATAGTACACACTTAGAAATAACTATTTTTACAAGAGACGTAATCCATCTTTGACGTAAATTATGGAACGTAAACAAACATGTCATGTAAAATTAAGTGATCCTAAACCGAAGCATACGCAACTCGACGAAAAGTAAGCTTGATTGAATTGATTTTCTCGTTTCTTTCAACTGATTCTTATGCCATTTGGGCCGCTTGCATGTTTCAGTCTCAGGGCACGGAAATTTAATTTGATACCTGTTTTTGGAATGTACCATTAGCGTACCATAGCGTACCTTCAAGGATTTTGAACGTATCTCAAACCTTCCCGAAAAATCCGTGGAGAGACATACGAACTCGGCAATGACCGCGTGGATCGACCAGATTTCTACGGAAATGTGATGTACCAAATGCGTACTTTACGAATATGCAATTCATTTTTAACATACCTCTCATTTTCACTTAAATGCTTATACTAAACTTTTCAAACCGGTTTATATATAAATTCTGACCACGGAATTGGATTTCTCAAAAAATTTTAGCCCGATTTCATATCAAAAACATTATACTAAAGTGCATTCTAGCTAATTTGAAGACCAAAAACAGGGTTTTTTTTTAATTGCATCCCTGAAAAATAAATTAATTGTGAACAAAAACGTCAGAAATCTTAAAAAATTATGAAGACTCATGGTGCTGTTTTTGAAACTCAATCATAAGCTATCCCTTGAACACTTTCTGATCGGTCATGACCAACGTACCTAAGTGAAATTCACTTTCTGATAGAACTTACCTGCGATTAAAAAAAACAAATTATTATTTTCAAAAATTCCATTTTAACGAAGGTAAATCAGAGAAAACCTGATCACCTGATTACTAACTCCTAACACCAAATAAATCATTTTAACAATATGATCCATTCATGTCTTTTCCAAATGTTGCAATGGTGACCCGCAAAATATTGCTTCACGCACCATCTAGCGTTGAAAAAGAGCAGCAAAAATCATTCAATTACAAACGAGGGGTGCAAATACAGCATTTATTACAAAAGTAAGAGTCAAATTATTTTCATTAATTACATTGTGTATATTACTTTAAAATTTGTCTGAAATGTCACTGTTGTCATCAATTTAATTAAATTGCTGGAATACATTCATTTGAAATATTAAACAAATTTTCATTTGGTTCGCCAGCTAAACGAAAGAGTGGATCATATTGTTAATATAATATATTTGCTAACACCCTAACTGAAGATAATACATTGTTATTTTTTCCAAAGAGTACAAATGGTACTCTTTTAGTTCACTCGGTAAAGGCTACGAAGCAACTCCATGCTGGAGGTGGCTGGATTCGATTCAAGTCCGGTGTATTTTTTTTTTCGGGTTGGAAAATGTTTCAACTTCCTTGAGCAGGCATAGAAAGCTCTCAATGAAAATGTGGTTGAAGCACATCCTAAGAACACTAAGTTTTGAGAGCAACACAATACAAATGGTATTTTGAAGCAATGAAAACAGTTTCTCAGTCGCGGATTAGTATTTAAAATCGCGGATTTCTTTTGAGAAATCGATCAAAGTTTGAAAATCTTGAAACAACCCTTACATTGCATGATTAATGCAATAAATAACATATTTGAAAGGAAAGCATTTCTAGACTTGTATTCAAGCATTTATTGAAGGGTAATGTTTAATGTTTGGTGAAATCCAAAATTATTCAAAACATATTCCAGAATTCCAATATTTTTGTAGTGCGTCGTTTTATATACTCTGTCGTTTCACATATTTACCAACATTACAAATGGAGAAAACTTTTCATCTCATACTATCAGAAGCAATCAAATTGTCAAATTATCAAAGAGTTAAACAAGATTTCATTCGTTTTGTTTAGTCAAATATTGGCTGACATTATAGAAAGCATAGTATGAAATGCAAATACTCTGATAATGGTTTTAAACTGAGTTTCTGACAGCTTTCTATAGTGTGGGCCCTCGAGTTCGCTTTGAAAATCGTTCGAGAACGGTTGTGTGTTTTTGCTCCGCTACATTTAAGCATCTTAATCATAGGAATATTCTCAGAGTTGGGTTATTCCATGAATTGTGTAAAGAGTTTTTTTTAATATGCATCGAAATTGAAAATTGTCGGAAAATTAAATTCCACGAGTTTGAATTTAAAGATTTTCTAAAATTTTGGCTATGAGACATGGTAAAGTGCACACAGAATAAATTTCATTCATTTAGGACTTAGGGAAATGTTCAAGATATATATCCATGCTCAATTCTTAACATTCATAATGTTAAAATAAAAATAGTTTTGAAATCCCAAACCCATATGCTTTCAATATTTTATAATTTAAAAACTAGATATCTCTGACGCATACCACTACACCACCGGCGCCGCTGTACGTTCCAGTTGAAGATTGTTCTTATACATTTCTCGATTGCATTTTCTAGGGGATGTGTCTTGCTTTTGTGGGCAGCGTGTTTGATGGTCGGTTTGGTGTGACTGGTAGCTCGCTCGCCCGTGCAGGGGTGCCGATTGGTGGTATTGGCATGAGTGGCAAACTTGTTCAAGGGGTCAAGTATTTTTGGCTGGGGGAAAGTAGTGCAGAATTTTTTCACTACGCGGCGCTAGTAAACGTGTACAATTCTTGCGTATGCTATAGCTCGAGATTTTTAACAGGTAAATTTTTGCATGTAATATATATATATGTAGATTCTGATCAGATTGATTTCGCTAGTGGACAGTAATTCAAAATTTTCTCACTACGTAGCGCTAGAATACACGTGGAATTCTCGCATGTGGTTTGTTTGGAGATCCTGATCAGATAGAAAGTTATCTTCTTCGACAAAGTTGTTCAGGAGGTCAAAGCCTATTGCTTGGTTAGTTGAGAATTTCCTAAGCGGCGCTAGTATACACGTGAAATTTTCACATATGAAATATTTCACGAAATCCTTACCAAATAGAATGTTACTGTATTAGGCAAAGTTGTTCAGGGGGCCAAGGCCAATTTTTTTTTCACATCATCGCGCTTGTATACACGTGCAATTCTCGCATTAGATATATTTCGAGACCTGCTAAACAGTCATCGGCAAAGTTTTCCAGGAGATCAAAACTTTTTCGTTGGTCGAGAGTACAGAATTTTCTCACTACGCGGCGCTAGGATATACGTGAAATCTTTGCATTTATAATATTTCGAGATCCTGAACTGCTAGAAATCTACTGTATTTGGCAAAGCTGTTAAGGAGATAAAGATCTTTTTTCTAAAAAAAATACAGCAAAAAAGGTTATCTTCCATTTAATTCCACTTAATTATTTTGGTATCCGTATTTCGACTACAACGTGCAGTCTTCATCAGTGTCATTCCCACTAAAGAACTTATCAAAATCTAACCCCCTTAAGTACTCATCTCCTAGGTAAAAAAGTCAAGATCACAGGTATAAAAATAAAACTACAATGTGTTGAATCGGAACGTACCTAACTAATAAAAACCAAAGATTTAAGTAAGCTAAAGGAGACAAATCTATACAACTCTCTAATAAGGAAAATCTACAAAGGCTTGGTAGCCATCATAATGAAGTAATTAAATGGAAGATAACCTTTTCTACTGTTTTATTTAGCATTCCGCTAACAACCCAATTTCATTACTTCATCTTTTGGCTGTTGAACAGAAGTTCATAAATTTCTCAAAACTTGGCGGGCAATTCTCGCATATCAAATATCATAAAATAAAAATACAATTTACATCAGCCTAAGTGGGATAAGGCAAATATATTCTGGATTTCTTTTACTGGTGAAGATTTTCATGCAGATTTGTGCATACATAAATTGGGGTGAATCGTTCCACCTCTCCACCTTACAAACCTCTGATAAATTAAAGGTAACACGTATCACAGATGGAAAACATTATCTTAAAAGATCAATATCACTGAAACTTCCACCAAATTAATGTTTAGAGTCTCCCTTTCATTTTAGGCTAATTTCAAAATGTCTTATCGAGGGGTGTAAAAAAATCCCTGTATTTACGCGTGCACGGACAACGAGACTAACTCACTTTTGCTCAGTTGAATGGAGAAATTTATAAAACCTCTCCCGATCAAAAGTTTAAGGACGCCCCCTAAAAACGTCAAATTTTCTTTCTTTTTAAACATTTGAAAGATTTTGAATGGAAATACGAAGAGGCAAATCGCTCAATATAATTTTCAAATTTTGTAATCCAAAGGTTACACTATTTTTCAAAATTTACTCTGATGAATCATGATTGATTTTCTCAGAATTGACTTGAAAAAAAATTTGAGAATAAAAAATAGTAGCAGAACCCTTACGCTATACCATTCATACCATTCAAATAACCTAAGGAGATCAAAAATTGGACGTAAAATGAGAGCTTTGAAAAAACACATTTGCATGTTCACCATCCGGAAGAACTGTGCCGCATGTACAACTTTGACGATTACAGTAACTTCCTGATCTTAAGCTAAAGCATATAAAAATATTTTAAATGCATACTAGCGCCGCATTCCGAAAATATTCTGAACTATTTACTGTTCACCAGCAGAACAGCTTGATCTCCTAAACAACTTTGCCGAAGACAGTAATTTTCTAGCTGTTCGGGATCTCGAGCGGTAGCCTTATATGAGGATTGCACGTGTATACTAGCGCAGTGCAGTGAGAAAATTCTGAACTACTGTCCACCAGCCAAAAGACCTTGAACAACTTTGCCGAAGACAGCAACTTTCTATGTGGTCAGGATCTCGAGATATTTTATACGTGAACATTTCACGTGTATACTAGCGCCACGTAGTGAGAAAATTCTGAAACATTGTACACCAAAAAATAGGCTTTAACCTCCTGAACAACTTTGTTCAAGACAATAACTTTCTATCTGGTCAGTATCTCGAGATATATCACAGGCGAGAATTTCACATTTCAATAGCGCTACGTAGTGTGTAAATTTTGAACAACTGTTCACGTGCAAAAATTTTATGATATCCTGAACAACTTTGCTGACGACAGTAATTTTCTATCTGGTCAAGAACTTGAGATATTTTATATGCGAGAATTTCACATGTATACTAGCACCATAAAGTGAGAAAATTCTGAACTACTGTTCACCAGCCAAAAGATCTTGACCTCCTGAACAACTTTGTCGCAGACAATAACTTTCTATCTAATCAGAATATCGAGATATTGCATATGCGAGAAGTGTACATGTTTACTAACGCCACGTGGTGAGAACATTCTTAACTACTGTTCACCAGCCAAAAAGTCTTGACCCCTAAAACAACTTTGCCGAAGACAGCAACCTTCTAGCTGATTAAGATCTCGAGCTATTTAATATGCGAGAAAGGCACAAATATACTAGCGCTACATAGTGAGAAAATTCTGAACTATTGTCACCCAACAAAAAGATCTAGACTTCTTGAAAAACTTTGCCGAATTCATTTACTTTCTATCTGGTCAGGATCTAGAGATATTTTATATGCAAGAGTGTCACATGTGGCGCCGAAAAGTGAGAAAATTCTGAACTACTGTCCAGCTGCAAAAAAAACCTTGACCTCCTGAACAACGCAATACGTTTTGACCTCCTGAAAAACTTTGTGAAAGACAGTAACTTTCTATCTGGTCAAGATCTCGAGATATCTCACATGCTAGAATTTCACATGTATACAAGCGCTACGTACTGAGAAAATTCTGAACTACTGTCCATCAGCAACAAGGCTATGAGCTCCTGAACAACTTTGTCCGAGACAGTAACTTTCTATCTGGTAAGGATCTCTATATATTCCATGTTGTAATCAATGAAGTCAAATCCCACTTAGTATGGTCACAGTTTACGCGGTTTCGTCATCAACGTCACCTTCGGGGCCGGTTTTGAATGGTTTCAATAACAACGCGATCATGTTGATATGAGGGGCTTGGTGGCCTTTGAGTGACCATTCTTGCTTACAGAGTAGAACATCATGAGTTTAATCTCAAGCCCCTCCACATTCAAGTTTCGTTAATCGCTTTATTTGTTAATGTGAATACAAAGGAGCTCGTTTGCCTAGTGGCAAACGTTTATGCTTACTGAGCAGAATATCGTGGGTTCAATCACACGGAGAAAAAAATCGTTAAGTTAAGATAAAAATCCTAATATTTACTTTCACATGGAGAAATATTGTTGTTCGAAAGAAACCTATAGTTATTTCAACATTAATTCGACCGTCAACTCAATCATATCTACCTAATAGATTCAACTGTTCATCTTGTACTCAATTCAACTATAACTTTGATCAATTATAACAACCGTCAAATGTCATTTATTTATATAATTTGGTTTCAAGTGATCATTGTCGTGACCGGACCGAGGTTTCCAGCCTCGATCCATCAGGTCATGGTAATTCTTATTTACCATCCATCAGGTCATGGTAATTCTTATTTACCATCCATCAGGTCATGGTAATTCTTATTTACCATCCATCAGTGCATGGCAATTCTTATTTACCACCCATCAGGTCATGGTAATTCTTATTTACCATCCACCAGGTCATGGTAATTCTTATTTACCATCCATCAGTGCATGGCAATTCTTATTTACCACCCATCAGGTCATGGTAATTCTTATTTACCATCCATCAGGTCATGGTAATTCTTATTTACCATCCATCGGGGCATGGCAATTCTTATTTACCATCCATCAGGTCATGGTGATTCTTATTTACCATCCATCAGGTCATGGTAATTCTTATTTACCATCCATCAGGTCATGGTAATTCTTATTTACCATCCATCAGGTCATGGTAATTCTTATTTACCATCCATCGGGGCATGGCAATTCTTATTTACCATCCATCAGGTCATGGTAATTCTTATTTACCATCCATCAGGTCATGGTAATTCTTATTTACCATCCATCAGGTCATGGTAATTCTTATTAACCATCCATCAGGTCATGGTAATTCTTGTTTACCATCCATCAGGTTATGGTAATTCTTATTTACCATCCATCAGGTCATGGCAATAATACTCCGAAAATTTTCTCAGTGTATTTTTTCCCATTTCCCCATACTCACTTTTACACTATATGCTGCTACCGGCTGCGCCATTGTCGTGACCGGACCGAGGTTTCCAGCCTCGGTCACGGCTACACGAATCCGCGATGTTGTCGGCTGCACTCTCCTTGACTGCTCTGTCGCAGTTCCTGCTGCTACTGCTGCTGCTGTTACTGCTGCTGCTGTTACTGCTGCTGCTGTTACTGCTGCTGCTGTTACTGCTGCTGCTGTTACTGCTGCTGCTGTTACTGCTGCTGCTGTTACTGCTGCTGCTGTTACTGCTGCTGCTGCTACTGCTGCTGCTCCATCAAAATTCGTCACAAGAATGTCTTCAACGAGCTTAGGTACCTCATAAATTCTCTAACCTATGAGATTCCGTTTACATACGGACTATCACGCTTCACGCTCACTCGATTCTACTCATTATTTATTCAACACTAACTCTATCTACTACAATCATCATAAATCCATATACTTTTAACTTGTGAAATGTAGATAGAGCGGGCGATAAGATAGCTGGCTCTCACGCAGATCAACACGGTTGAAATCTAAGTTGAATGTTCTTGTTCACTTTTTTTTTATGATTTTGCAGTTGTGTTTTTGAGATCGATAAAGAAGCAAAACAAACTTCCTTAATGTGTATGTATTCAATCTAACCCCCACTGGCCGGCTGGAAGAAATTTGCTTACAACAATCCTTGATGTAATAATTTAAAGCAAGTTTAGTCCGGGAGTTAGAAAGCAATATCTCTACTGCATATTCAGCAACCCATTTCAAAATGCCTGGTAATTCACGTCCATTCCGGGGTTACTTGTATGTATGTAAAAACTACCGTTATGATATAAATAATGGTACTGCAAACACACTTCCAGATTTCGAAATGTGATGTTTCGAAATCTGGCGCGTATTTAGTAATGTATGGAAATATGCATTTATGATTGATTATAAATCAGATGGATCTCACAAAATTCTGCCTCAGAAAAAGGACCGGTTTTTTCACTCACGGGAATTGAAAAAATCTTCCGCGTTGTTTTTACAACCCAACACGACATTTTGAATCACATTCGAAGTTTTTCATTTGCACCGAATTTTTGCTTGACACCACATTCGCGTGCATCCTCCGGAAGGCAGAACGCCAGCACCAAGAAAAGAAAAAAAAAATACCCGGTAAAACTCTTCTTGGGAGGGAGGAAAAGCACCAAAAACAAGCGAAATGAAAAACCGACCGACGCGACACCACAGCAACACAGCTACTCGAAACAAATTCTTGTCCCAGATTTTTCACGTTAATTACAATATCACTAAAAAAAAACTTCTTAAGACGTGATAGATCCTAATTTACACTTATCCACACGCGAAAACTAATATTTGTTTGATTTGGTACAATTAAAAAATATGCGAAAAACAGATGAAATCAGCGCCAGCGAAAACAAAACCAACCGTTCGCGGGCAGAGCCTACTGCGTTTTTCAGCAAAACAAACTTCCTTAATATGTCGATAATGAAGAGCAGTTCGTTCAATAAACATTGTAAAATTTTGCTTTCCTAACAATATTTTTTTTTGAATCAACTAAAGCATAGTTGTATTTTGAAGTTTGACGTTTGTTCATCTACTGAAAAATATAGTTGAGCCAACCGAAGAGCCAACTATGAACTATTGTTGTTGCCCTCTACTTGTAGTCGAATCAACTATAGTTTCGGGTTATCTCTAAAACAATTAAACAATATAGTTATTTTGACCGGAAAAATAATTGCGGCTGCTATAATTTGTTCTCCGTGCAGCGTTGCCAGAATGTTTTAAAGCTTATCAAAGGTTTTAAAAAATCGGTATTCATCGGTATTTACTATTTAAATTAATTTTATATTTTTGCCGTTTCTGAAAGCGAAAGTTTTAACTTTTGGACTATGATCGGAAAATTCCGGAAGAAAACTCCGGGGAATGTTTGAATTCGGTTCTGGAGGAAGCTGCAAACAACACCCAGAGAAAGAAGAAAGAAGCTCTCCTGGAAGAAATTTGAGGAAAGTTCTGGGAACATCCGCGGAACTTCCAAGACATAATTTGAGAATTTTCTGGCGAAAATTTGAAGAAACTTCCAGAAAAAAAATCGGATTTCACATTAAAAGGAAGGCAGAACATTTTCAGAAGTTAATTCCAGAAGTAGCCATTTCCAGGGGAAGCCAGAAGAAGCTCGGAAAAACCTTCCAAGTGAAGTAAAAAAACCAACTGGATAAAATTCCAGAATTAGACGAAAGAAATTTCTGGGAGAAGTTTCATTGAACTTCCTAGAGAAAACGGAAGAAACTTCCTGGACACACGACAGAAACTTCCTAAGGTAGATAAAAAAAATCTGGAGGAAGTCGGAAGCCAGAGCGCTAACGGAACAGTCGGAAGAAACAAGGTCATAATTCCGGAAGAAAGAGCTCTTGAGGGATTTTCTAATGATCCAGAAAATTTTCCAAATGGTCATAAAACATCCCTGAAGACCCCGCAATGCCCCTGAAGTTTTTGGAACATTCCTGAAATGTACTTTTGAATATTCCATATTTCCTCGGAATTCCTTAAAAGTTTTTTGTAATTTCCCTTAAGTTAACAGGGCTGTTTTGAAGTACTCTGATCATCTTTGAAATACTTGGAACTTCCCTGATTATCATGAGAGTACCGGATCAACTTTGAAGGTCTCTAGAATTTCTTGAAGATTACGAAGTTTCTTAGGCGCTTTCACAATTTTCTTGAATTTATTGTAACATCAGCATTAAAGTTCTCTGATCTTTCCGATTTTTCTAATTTCTAAAATTTATCGACACTGCCATTAACAAGCCCGGAACTTCACATAAAATGTTCTCACAATGTTCTAATGTTCATGAAATTTCCCTTACGTTTCTTAAATTTGCATGAGCCCCTCGGAACATTGCTGAATTTTTCGGAAATTGCCTGAGTTTCACGGAACTCCTTTAAAATTTCAGCGAATTCCTTGAAATTTAGTGATCTGTCCTGATGTTCTCGGAGCTTCCTAAAGTTTTCCCAATTCTCCTGAAACTAATGGAACTGTCCTGAAAACCATTAAGTTCTTTGGACTTGTGAAGTATCCAAAATATTTATGATGTTTCCTTAAGTTCACTGGAGTTCGGTGGGCTGGGTTTTAGAATTTTAACAGAAGCTATTTAAACATTCTTAAATTTATCGAAACTTACTCAAAAGTCTGAACTTTTCTGAAGTTTCAGAACTTCTTAAAAGTTCCTGCCGCTAGTGTGGATCCGCAATTCGATTAATCGGTATATCTGGCAACTCTGGGTTCAATTTCAAGCTCCTTCCTTTTGATCGTTTGGACATCAATTCAGCTTATCGTTTACCAAAACGAACTCTGCTGCAATCCCAACCCTCTTACCCAATATCCCAGTGATTCCTCGTGGAAGCGCAGAAGTGTTCTCGGTTTCCATCAAAGCGAGTGTCACGTCAACGCATTCCTACCCATTCCTTTCTTGACCTGCGTTCGAGCGCGGCCGGCGTTGGTATTGCCTAGTTTGAGATCACCAGTTTTTACACATTGATGATGATTGCTAGTCCCAAGCATCGTCTTTTGGTTCTCTGTGTAATTACAGCTGATCTGACAATAACAGAGTAGCAACCGTGGGCGGTCAATCATGCACATGCTCATCTATAGTGTGGGCCCTCGTGGATGCTATACAGTTTTATGATGGAAGCTGTACTGATAGAACAAATAGTTTAAAACACACAGAAAACAAATATGAAATTTACTGGTGATGTAAACAGCCATGCATGCGAACATTCTTGCAAGTAAACTTCCTTTTCACTATCATCTTGCGAGAAATTTTGCTTACAATCCGACTATCCTTCTACTAGTGATATTTTCTCATCCTTCTACATCCTCATTGGTTCAAGCTGATAATGCACAATAAAGTTGCTTCGTTTAATTGTTGATTGTTAACTAATTAGGAGTCAAACCCCGATTGATTGGTGTTTGAGGGACGGAACGTGACACCAATTGAAAGAGAATCACCGCCCCCCCCCCCCAGTGTTCTTCAAAACGTAACGGTATTCCCGTCATACTCCGAGAATAAGATGCTTAACTAAGCTGCAAACGGTCAGTCAGCACAAATGGCCTCCCTGGCACACCACACCACCAACTACCACGACTAAAGGTCCAAAGTGAAAGCCAAGTTGCAATCAGAGGCTTCCTTCCTTCCTGCGTATGTTTGTCGTCCTTGTTTGTGCCAATCTAAATGTTTGTCAACGTTAGTTAGATTGGGGATGGAGAGGAGTGAGTGGATAATATGTGTCACCCAATTAAGCCACATGTCGAAGCAACAGAGCACGAAATGGGTGAGCTTCAAACTGTGACCCTTATGTTGCTTGTCGTATTTTTATGGAACATTCGATCACATAACCATTTGAAAGCCTGTTCGCAACACTTTCAACATAAACTTCCTAATTAAGTTCGATAATCGCGCGTGCTCGGGGATATTTTTTGCGAAATTCCTTTATATCCAGCATTTTCGATTCAAGCCGAAGGAAGTGAAAGCCATTTCGCGAATTTCGATCACTAAGGATATAGACGATAGCACGTTCGTTCAATGAGAGAATGCGCGGTAAATGATCGAACATAATCCTATCTCAAATTTGCTACTGTTATGGGCTGAGTGTGATAACGCTTTTTTCTCTAACTCTCTGTTGAAAATCCAGCTCGCACCAACAGACCGACATAGAACAGCAATCTAGGGTCTATTGGTCGGTTATGGACCTTGACACCTTAGTCGACCATTTATGGATTAAATCAATAATCTTGAAGCGGATCTGTATCTGTAAATTCTATCGGCATCTTTCACAACTCATCTGCATCGGATAAAATGCATTTCAATGTAAAGCACAGTATTTAATAGTTCAAATAAAAAATGAGAAGATAATTTGAACGTTTCCATTAGTGGACCATTTGTTCTAACGCTCCGAACACGATGCCTCCGGTAAAATGTGTAACACCAAACTTGTAATGTTTGAAAAATCATCCACTCAGAATAATTTTCACGTAATTGCTACGTGAAAACAACCGTAGATTTTTTCCATCGTACTTTTCACATAAGAGCTACGTGATTCTCATGTAGTGGCACTCATTTCATGAAGCTTAACCGTCACAGGACCATCACGTGATTTGGTTTGTGACATTCATTGGAGGATTCTGGTATCAATATTTTGACACTGTTTATACAAATATTTCCTTAATATGTAGATACAATCTTTGCTGTATTCGTAGTTGTATAATTTAATAATATTTCTTTAATTTATTCAAATATTCTGAATGGACTGATTTTTTTCAATATTCATTCGATACACAGCACAAACAATCTGGACGATCATAGAGATGAGCCGAGATATTTTTTTCCTTAGAGGAAGAAACAGATGGACAGCTTGACATCATTCTGTTGAGCATGATGAAACAGACAGTTTGTTTTTTTTTTGACTTCACGTAGAAGTAATACTAAAAACATATAGTCAAAGTTTGTTTTTGTTAAATAGAATAAAATAATCCATATAGTTAAACTTACATATTGCCACTACCGAATACCGAACAAAAGTACATCATGATTTGCAGCGCTCTGAGTGTACGTACCACTCTTTTTTTAGATGTGGAAATCACATTAGCTTTACCTCCAAAGATTCCGGCAGAGCTTGACGTGAGGGAACAAAGTGCAAACTGTTTTTTTACGAAGAAAAAAGTGCGGTTTGACGACAGTACCGGTGGTTGTGAATGTTATGCTTTGCAGGGCAAATGGAAAAACATTCAAAGTAGACACGGTATCAAACTTGTAGCGGAATCTCGTCAATATTCATCGGGTTTCTGGTGTTGCTAGATCGCTGCTCCTCTCTCCACGGTCGCTGCAGCTGCTGATGGCATTCCAAGTGCCTTCCTTTCGACGCATTTCATCGACGACATTCTCCACGTTAAAGACGTCTTCCTTCGCACTGCCTCGAAGCTTTGGCAGTCGAAGACCACATGCTCCGGTGTTTGATCCACGTTGCCACACTCCGAACAGAGGGGTGACGCTGCGTGTTTGAACCGATGCAGGCGCTTCCTGAAGCAGCCGTGGCCAGACAGGAACTGCGTTAGGTGGAAGTTGACATCTCCGTGTTTTCTGTTCACCCAGATCGTGTTCCTCTACCGTTCTCGGCCGTGTTCCACTCCTGTTGCCACTTAAGGCCCACGCACATTAGATCCGGATTGGACGCGTTGCGGCAAAGTGACAGCTAAATCTATTGTCTAACTGTCAAATTTACGTCAACGCAACGCAAACGGATCTAATGTGGGTGGCCCTTTAGCCAACCACTCCGCTCTCACAGATTTCCGTACTCTTCCAGTTTCTTTCCACCTGCACTCGCTGTCCTCCATCAGGGTGATGCCGATAGGGATCATGCAAGCGATAACGCATACTGCTTCCGACTAGATGGTTCTGTACGCACTCACGACTTGCATGGCCATGAGCCGGAACGTACTACTTGGTTTCCTTTGGTTCTGCTTCGTTTCCAGCGCTGCAACCCAGACTGGACCTCCATACCTCAGTATCGACGTTAATATAAGAAGTAACCTTTAAAAAATCTTTGTATGCAATAAACTATCAACCAAAGTCTTCACCGGGGTGATTCTCCCCGGTGAAGCAAACGAACTCTCTACGGTCCTCCCTAGTGATCACTCATCCGCTCCTGTGTGTTGGACTGTTGGAGGTGCGAACGTTAGAAACTGTATTTGTTTGCGAATTGGGAGAAGCGGTAGAAAGTGAAAACTAAATAAAGATCTCTCGGGTGAGTTTGCTTTTGTCATAGTGCGAGGTGTCTTTTCAACTCATCACCCTGCTTATACACTGAGGAGAATAGCATCCCTGATTGAGAGGAGAGGAAAAATTGAGAGTTTACGTGATTTTTCACGTAGCTTCAACGTGTAGATTATTTTGAGTGTAGCTCAGCAATTTTTTGACGAATTTCAAATCTATTGGTGCCATCTGAACCTACATGCCATTTTTCCGTTACATATTTTACCGGAGGCATCGTGTTCGTAGTGTTAAGAAACAATTTAACAAAATTTGAGGCATTTTCGCCAGTTTTCAGATTAAATCAAATGAACTTCAAACCAGCGTTGCCAGATAAACCGATTTATCGGTATTTATACCGATTTCCAAACTAGATACCGATATACAGATAAGGTTCTTCAGAATACCGATTTTTAAAATTTTATACAGTATAAATCCTGTTTTTTGACGTAGGATTACGTCTTTCGGCAACATATTGAGGGTGCAATTTCAAAAAAACCAAAATCGACCGCATGACGAAAATAGGTCAGGTTTTGACTACATATAACTCTGTAAATAGCAGATGAATTTTCATTCTAAACAAGCCAAACAATTGGGAATTTATCTACCAATCTGCTAAATTGAATACTTTATTAATTTTCAATAGGTCACTATTGAAAAATACACAAATGTCCAACTGTTGCAATGGTTATCAAAATTATCACCGATTACCTGCAAACAGCGCATTCCCTAACACAGATTTAAAAATCGAATTCGATCCTGTCTCACTGAACGGTGCTCATTCAATCACCGTGTGTGGTGGTGTCCGGTCGTCAACGTCAGCAGCATCAGCAGCAGCAGTGCTTTCAGCGTGTGGCGTTAACATTGTTCTCCAGTACACCACGAAAGTCAGCCTGCAAGCACCCGTAGAAGGAGGAAGAAGTCACTGGATCGAAATCAGTTTCCTCGTGAGTAGCTGTGGGTCATCTATGCCAAGCGTGTCAACCTTGCTCCAAACAATTAACAGCTCGCCAGCCTCACCCCAATAGCTCAGCATTACTTAACCATCACGACTAAACGGTTCTTTTCAGGACCACCACAAATTTGTTAAAGAGTATGTTTTGGATATTGTAAAGGTCATCAATCGGATGCCAGTTCCCGCAAGCAGCTAACTATCAAAGCTCAACCTGGTCTATAGAAGGTGTGGAATTGTAGGCCTGAATGTATTGGTGCAATTCGTTTTGCACTCGGTTTTCATTTCGATTCGCACCCTTGTAGTGACGTCATAATGTTTGTTTCGATCGTCATAGGAAATTAATATGAATTATAGAATTTGTGTATATTACCAAAATTTATGAATAGTTATCGCTCAGCTTCTGAGACGTGCAGACGTTTTTTTTCGATTGCGCTTATCACAAGTGAAGCATTTACGGTTGGATATTTGTCTACTTCGGTGTGCCGCGTCGCGTGGTAAAGTGTTCCGCGATGAGGCGAGAAAACACTTTTAAAATCGATTATTCGAACTTCACCATCTAGCCATCGATCGAAAAACTTTATGGATGTTGTCGGTCGGTTCTCGGTTTGAAAAGGGAAGATATCAAACGACTACAGTACCACAGAGGTGGAGCATGTGCGTTTATCAAAGTCAGTGACTTGGCGCTTGCACAAAAAGTTGTTGACGAACATGATGGAAAACATGAAGTGGAGTGTGAGGGGAAGAAACACAAGCTTCGGATTACGTTGGAAGACGGTAGTGTTGAGGTGAAGGTTTACGACCTCCCCGAAGGTGTGTCTGAAGAAAAGGTCGTACAATTCCTAAGCGCGTTCGGCGAAGTAATCTCGATTCGCGAGGTATCATGGAGTGAAAACAACGAATGCGAAGGCATACCGCTCGGTATATGGTCTGTCCGTATGTTAGTGCAGCGGAACATCGGCTCGTGGGTCATCATCGACGGAGAGCAAGCGGCAGCTGCAATCCTGCCGGCACTGCAAAGAGCACGCACACACTGGCATATCATGGGTCCAGAACAAGAAACTACTGTTTCAGAAAAGCTACGCAAACGTGACAAAGCAAACTGGACAGAGTTATAGGTCAACAACCGGTCAACAACCGGTCATCAACCGAAAAAACCAGCTGGTGCGAAGCCACCAAGCACGAAACCGTTCGGTCAAAAATCCACCGCTCCACCAGCGGTATCGTTGGACGTTTTTCCCGAACTGCCGAAACGCACGAGCCAGGGTGAATCCTCAGGCTCGAAAACGAACGCAAACAGCCTGCCTACAGTGAGTGCTGTGTCGTTATGCCCACAAACACAACGAACACCCAATTCGTTGCCATCATTCCTAAATCCACCGCAAGCTGTCGTGTCGTTGGTCGATGTATTTAAAAAACCAGAAAATACACCGCGATCGCAGAGCAAAAGCGGCAACGGGAACGAAACCGATGAATCCTCCACATCCATGAGCAGCAGACGAAGCAGAGGACGTCCAGTGGGCAAAAAATCATCGTCGTCCCGAGGAGAAGGATGAGGATTCCCACCCATAAATGGCTCTCACGCCGTATAATATCTCGTCGATCAACATCGGCACCATCACGAGTCCAACAAAACTAAACGCGCTACGGAACTTCATCAATAGCCAAAGCCTCAATATTGTGTGTCTGCAA
Organism: Ochlerotatus camptorhynchus; assembly: GCF_037179485.1. NCBI lineage: Eukaryota > Metazoa > Arthropoda > Insecta > Diptera > Culicidae > Ochlerotatus > Ochlerotatus camptorhynchus. Next base: position 49,012 of record NW_027041174.1, read on the forward strand.
GAAGTAGAAAACGAACAGCTCTCCTTGCCTGGCTTCGTCGGTTTTTCAAATGTGGACCACACGAGAAGAGGAACGGCGATTGCACTGAAGGAACATATCCAGGTCTCTCACGTTGAGAAAAGTCTGGATGGTCGACTGCTTGCTCTGAGAGTACAAGACACGACGATTTGTAATATCTACGCTCCCTCCGGCTCCTCACAACGTGCAACTCGGGAGGATTTCTTCAATGGAACACTTGCTTACTACCTCCGTCATCGCACTAGGCATGTCATCCTGGCCGGTGATTTCAATTGCGTACTTCGTGCATGCGATTCGAGTAGCCCGAACACGAGCCCTGCCCTTAGATCAGCTGTGCAACAATTGCAGCTTCACGACGTGTGGGAAAAACTGTGTCCACGCGAGACAGGATTCACGTACGTCAATCGGAACGCACAATCACGTCTCGATCGCATCTACGTGAGCGGTGAACTGCGACAACACCTTCGAGCAGCACACACGCACGTGTGCTCATTCACCGACCACAAAGCGTTGACACTCCGAATTTGCCTTCCCCATCTTGGACAGGAGCCTGGCCGTGGGTTCTGGTCTCTTCGGCCTCACCTTCTGACCGACGAAAACGTTGCGGAGTTCCAAAACCAGTGGCAATTTTGGACCCGGCAACGCAGAAATTATGGTTCGTGGATTCAATGGTGGCTTACATACGCTAAGCCTAAAATAAAAAGCTTCTTCAAGTGGAAATCTCGTTTGGTGTTCGAAGAATTCCATAACGAACATCAACATCTCTATACGGAACTACGGCAAGCGTATGACGGCTATTACCAGCACCCAGAAATGTTAACCACCATCAACAGGCTGAAGGGTGAGATGTTGGCGCTTCAATGAAATTTCTCCCAAACATTCATGCGAATCAACGAAACTCATGTGGCGGGAGAACCCATGTCTATATTTCAACTGGGAGAAAGGCGAAGGAGGAAAACCATCATCACGCAGCTGAAGACAGAGCAGCACGAAACTATTGCCGACCCACAAGCGATCGAAACGCACATGGTCAATTACTTCTCGACCCTCTACTCGGAAGAAATAAGGGAGAATGTCGAAAACAGCTTCGTTTGCGAGAGAGTCGTTCCACCCAACGACCCACTGAATGAAGCCTGCACAAGCGAGATTACCACGGAAGATATTTTGCATGCAATCAGAGCAAGCGCACCGAAGAAGTCTCCAGGCTACGATGGTATCCCGAGGGAGTTTTACCACCGTAAGTTCGATGTCATCCACCGAGAGCTTAATCTGCTGCTAAATGAAGCACTCACCGGTAACCTTCCCGCTGCGTTCGTGGAAGGCATCATCGTGCTGGTAAAGAAAAAGGGTAGTGACAACACGGCCCGATCGTATCGTCCGATCTCGCTTCTCAACAGCGACTATAAGCTCTTCTCCCGCATCCTCAAAACCAGACTGGAGCGAGTGATGAGAACCCACAATGTTTTGAGCAACGGACAGAAATGTTCGAACTCAGATCGAAACATTTTCCAAGCCACTCTGGCCCTCAAAGATCGCATAGCCAGTCTCCGTCATCATCGTCGTGCAGGGAAGCTCGTTAGTTTTGACCTAGATCATGCGTTCGATCGGGTCCGGCACTCGTTTCTAATCGATACCTGGTGCTCGCTCGGATTCAACCCAGAACTCATCGCTCTACTCTCGCGTATTGCTAGCCGATCTACATCTCGCCTGCTGATCAATGGGCATCTATCTCGTTCGCTCGAGATCCAACGCTCCGTACGGCAAGGGGACCCGTTATCCATGCATCTCTTCGTGCTGTACCTCCATCCTCTTGTGTGTAGACTCGAACAAGCGTGTGGAAACGATCTGCTGGTAGCGTATGCGGATGACATCAGCGTAATCGTAACATCGGCTGAGCAAATCGAAGTGATGAATGGACTGTTCACCCACTTTGAGATTGACGCCGGCGCAAAATTAAACTTCCAAAAAACTGTTGCCATCAACGTAGGTTTCTGCGAAGGAAACGAAATCAACACTCACTGGCTTCAAACAGCCAATGTTGTCAAAATCTTGGGTGTTGTTTTCGCAAACTCTATACGGTTAATGACAACGACAAACTGGAATGCACTCGTGGGGAAGTTCGCGCATCAAATGTGGCTGCAATCGCTGCGCAAGCTGACACTGCATCAGAAGGTGATCATGCTAAATACATTTGGCACATCCAAGGTTTGGTATCTTTCGTCCATACTGCCACCACTTGGTGTACACACTGCGAAAATCACATCAACGATGGGTGCCTTCCTTTGGAGAGGAATGATCGCCCGCGTACCGATGATGCAGCTTACTCGGGGCAGAGAAAATGGAGGCCTGAAGTTGCAACTTCCAGCGCTGAAGTGTAAGTCACTCGCAATAAATCGACACCTGCAGGAGATCGATTCCCTTCCCTATTATAGATCCCTTCTTTTCCATGATAATCCCCGCCCAGCAATATCAATAGACCTTCCCGACGTCAAGTTGATCTTGTCAAACTTATCCCACATTCCCCTCCAAATTCAAAATAACCCCTCTGCCGATCAAATCCATCAGCATTTCGTCAAGCAAACGGAACGACCAAAGGTGGAACAAAACAATCCGGGAAACGACTGGCCACGCACGTGGCGGAACATTGCAGTAAAACAGCTATCTTCAACGCAGCGATCAAAACTCTACCTGCTCGTGAATGGGAAAATCGAGCACCGAAAACTACTGTTCGTGATGCAGAGAGTACCGGACGAAAACTGCACACATTGTGGCAATCACACGACTGAAACTCTTCTGCATAAATTTTGTGCTTGTGCTCGTGTCGACCCGGCTTGGACGGTTCTACAGCAGAGGATAGAAGCCATAATGAATGGATGGAGACGACTCTCTTTTGAAGACTTGGTGAGACCTGCTCTAGTAGGAGTAGACAGAAGAAGGCGCGCGGAAGTGCTTAGTGTTTTTATTAAATACATCTGCTTTGTTTGTGAATGTAACGAAATAATTGATGTAGACGCACTGAAATTTCATCTTGATTTAGAATAACAAATTATAATTACTGTTATCAAACAAACTGACAAATAAAACCAACTTGTTTTACAAAAAAAAAAAAAAAAAAAAAAAAAAATGGTCTGCCACTAAACGTTGAGATAGTAAATTGATTATTGAATATCACACTGTGTATACCATGAAAAAGCAGCCTGTTTGTGAGTACCATATAACATACTGCTCGCCAGCCTTATCCGTTTTGAACACCCTAATAGCTCAGCATTACTCAACCATCACGACTAAACGGTCCTTTTCAGGACCACCACAAATTTGTTAAGAAGTATTATTTGAACATTTGTCAAGTTCATCAGTTCCCGCAACCAGCTATCTATCAAGGCTCAACCTGTCTATAGACGGTGTGGAATTGTAGGCCTGATTGTATTGGTGAGATTAATCATATCGTCCGGCCATTTTCCAGAGACGGCGCTGTTTCGCTGGTAGGAAGTGATAAAAATCCACATAAAAAAATTGAAAGAAGTGGGAATAATTCGCTTTAGGTGCATATTCAGGTTAAAAAGTGAACGACAAGTTAAATTAAATAGTCAGGGACATTCATTTGTTTTCCCGGAAAATATTGTTTAATATAAATTATTTTTCTTCACACAGTTTTACCTGCTTAACTACCGATCCCCAAAAAGCCAAAAAATTCAAATTTGTGAAAAAATTAGCTCTCACAAGCTCTAAGTCCCTCCTTTTTTACATATTCTGCTCAAACGATACTTTCTGCCCCGCCCCATTTATACAATTTGGAAGAAAATCCTGTGAGGGGTGAGCTATTTTGAGTGCAGAAGGTGTAAAGAAGGAGGGACTTCGAATAATAATCTAAATGCATATATAGAGGTACCAGACATGTTTTGCACTGCAGTGTCCTCTGTGAACAATTAACGGAAAACAGATTATGAGTAGTTTCCGATAGATGTCACCACAAACAACAGCAGTGACATCTGATGGAACATGAATGCAGAAGCTTGACAAAATGATTAATTTTTTGTTAGAGAAATTGCTCTAATGTTGGCCTATGGATCTAAGATTGGGCCCATCGCTAAAAAGCTGCTATTTATCAATTTTATCCAGATGAACGCGTCATACTAAAGGATATTTTTAGTTGCCTTTGAAAACTTAGTTGATTGCTGAAAAATTGTATGAGCCAAAATTAGGGACATAATGTTGAGGTAATTAATTGATTATTGAATTAGCACTCTGTATACCATGAAAAAGCAGCCTGTTTGTGAGTTTTTGCCTGTTTTCAAGTAGGGAGTTATGCTCATTTTCCACTGCGTCCTAGCAAGAAGTACGGTCGACTTAGTTCGCGCTCCGCTATTTTGGAAGTTTTCTCGCTATTCGCTTGATTTAAATTGTCAGTTTTTTCTCGCTTAGAGTTCCCAGCTAAATAATTAACTAAAAGTGAGTTTTTTTTCTGAGAAGAAAGTGTGTTTTCGGCATCATCGGAAGGAAAATTGTTTTTACGATTGCCAATTCGCCAACCATTTTGCGCACCATCGGTGCGTGGTAACGCATACCTGCACACGGATCATCGTCATCGAGTGTCAGCATCTGCCTCCGCATTTACACCGCTCATCTATCATCGTGTGTTCAGCTGAGTGCCGACCCTCACATAAGCACACACCAACGAAGACCGCCCGCACACGCTGATCGAAGATCATCCACGCTGCGCGTCGCTCCGCTGCTGCCGTTTAAACGCTCGGTGGTAGTAGTATAGGATTATCAGATAAGTTTTTGTTCTTGTTTCTCTCTTTCGCCCACAGTTTAATTTTAAGTTTGTGTTCTGTGTTTGTAGTTTTTTTTTTGTGTATTGTGTCCGAGTGATTATCGTTTCAGTGGTAGAGCGTTTTTCGCTCCCACTAGTACGGCAAAATGGACATTTTGTCGCAAGACGAAATGGACGTTTTGTCGGAAGATGACACCACTTTGCCTCGCGATGGCAAGAAGGGTCGAAAACGTACGTCATCTCTCCCTGGTTCATCGTCTCAGTCTGGCAAAGGACAGGCTCAGATAAACCCCCGATCGCGAGCCTATCCAGATGACTCGACTGGCCCATGGGTTGTCTACTTTCAGCCCAGAAACAAACCTTTGAATGTAATGCAAATTACTAATGATCTGACGAAGCGATACTCGGCCGTGACTGAAATCACGAAGGTTAGGCACAATAAACTTCGTGTCTCCGTCTCTAACCTGAAGCAGGCTAACGAGATTGCTGCCTCCCAGCTCTTCACGCTCGAGTACAGAGTTTACATCCCAGCTCGTGATGTGGAGATCGAAGGTGTGGTCACCGAAGCGAGTCTGACCCCCGAGATCTTGGAGAAGCAGGCGGTTGGCCGTTTCAAGAACCGTTTGCTTCCTCCGGTGAAGATACTGGATGTCCAAAAACTGGGCTCAGTATCTGTCAGCGAGGGTAAAAAGAGTTTTACCCCCACAGACTCGTTCCGTGTGACCTTTTCTGGTTCAGCCCTTCCTCACTACATCGAGCTGGGAAAACTTCGACTACCTGTGCGTTTGTTCGTTCCTCGGGTCATGAACTGCCAAAACTGTAAGCAGTTGGGACATACGGCCTCCCACTGTGGCAGCAAGGCACGCTGTTCCAAATGCGGAGAGAAGCATGGGGATGACACCTGTGCAGCTACCGCACCAAAATGTGTGTACTGTAAGGGAACTCCTCATGGTATCTCGTCATGCCCGGTGTACAAACAACGCGGGGAGAAATTACAACGCTCACTTAAGGAACGTTCCCGGCAGTCTTTTGCAGAAATGCTTAAGACGGCCACGCCATCGACCAACGACAAAAATCCCTTTTCTCTTTTGTCAGATGACGAGACTGACTCTGACTTGGCTGAGGAGGGAACTTCTTTCTGTTTTTCAGCACGGAAACGAAAACGCATCCGTTCGCGGAAAGTTGAGAATGAAGAACCCCAAATCAGCTTGCCCAAATCAAGGAGTGGTGGAAAAAAGGAAGTTTCTACTCCTCCTGGATTCAGAAGAACTGACTATACCCAGGATTTTCCACCTCTCCCGGGGACATCCAAAACCCCTGATGTCCCATTTTTAAGAACAGAAGCCCCTTCTTCATCTGGGTTGTTCTCATTTGATAAAATTGTGGACGATATTCTCAAGTACCTGAATATTTCTGATCCTCTCAAAAGCATTGTTCTGGCAATGCTTCCTACTGTGAAGACCCTCTTGAAGCAATTGACATTGAAGTGGCCCCTCATTGCAGCAATCATTTCCTTCGATGGATAATTTTCCAAACGAGGTCGGGGATTTGATCACTATTCTACAGTGGAATTGTCGAAGTCTTATTCCTAAATTAGACTCTTTTAAGTTTTTAGTTCACAATAATGATTGTGATGCATTTGCTCTTTGTGAAACTTGGCTCTCTTCAGATATTGATCTTCCTTTTTATGATTTTAACATTATTCGACTGGATCGTGAGGATTCGCGTGGAGGAGGGGTACTTTTGGGGATCAAAAAGTGCCATTCTTTCTATAGAGTGAATCTTCCACAATTTACAGGTATTGAAGTTGTCGCATGTCAGGCTATTATTAAAGGTAAGAGCCTTTGTATTGCTTCTGTTTATATTCCTCCTAGAGCCGTTGTTAATCGAAAACAACTTTCAGATATATGTTCAGTACTTCCTGCTCCACGGTTGATTATGGGAGATTTTAATTCCCACGGTACAGGCTGGGGGGAACTGTATGATGACAACCGTTCTACTTTTATATATGACCTCTGTGATAACTTCAATATGACAATTCTTAACAATGGAGAAGTAACACGTTTGGCTGGACCATCTTCGAATGGAAGTAAATTAGACCTCACACTTTGCTCTAACTCATTATCGTTGGATTGCACGTGGAATGTGATCCAGGATCCCCACGGTAGTGATCACTTGCCGATCAAAATTTCGATTACCAGTGGGTTCAATCCGTCGGAATCCGTTAACGTCGCGTACGACCTCACCCGTAATATCGATTGGACAACGTTCAAGACCGCGATAGAGGAAGCCGTGTCGTCGGTAGAAGGGCTTCCACCGTTGGAGGAATATAACTTCCTCTCCAATCTGATCTTGGACAGCGCGCTTCGAGCTCAAACTCGGCCGGTTCCTGGAACGTCTTTGCGTAGGAAACCTCCTTCCCCTTGGTGGGACCACCAATGCACTGAGGTTTATCGTAAAAAGTCCGACGCGTTTAAGCTTTTCCGGAAACGTGGAACACCCGTGTATTTCGAAGCGTACTCGGCTCTTGAACGCGAACTCAAGAGCCTCATCAAAGCCAAGAAACGCGGATACTGGCGGCAATTCGTGGACGGATTATCGCGCGAAACGTCGATGAATACGCTTTGGAACGCGGCGCGAAGGATGCGTAACCGGTCTTCGAACAACGAGAGCGAGGAGTACTCAGATCGTTGGATTCTCAAGTTCGCGCGAAAAGTATGTCCTGATTCCGTGCCGGCACAGATGATTCCTCGCGAAACGACGAATTCTGTAGACGAGATCAGCCAGCCTTTTTCAATGCTGGAGCTCTCACTCGCGCTCCTTTCGTGTGGCAATTCGGCTCCGGGGGCTGATAGAATCAAGTTCAACTTGTTGAAGAACCTCCCAGACGTCGCTAAGAGGCGCATGTTGAACTTGTTTTGTCAGTTCCTGGAGCTCAATATTGTTCCGGATGATTGGAGGCAAGTGAGAGTTATAGCCATTAAAAAGCCTGAAAAACCCGCGTCAGATCATAACTCGTATCGTCCCATCGCGATGTTATCGTGCATTCGAAAATTGTTGGAGAAAATGATCCTTTTTCGCTTGGATAAATGGGTTGAGACGAACCACCTACTCTCAGATACTCAATTTGGATTCCGTAGGGGCAAGGGAACGAACGACTGTCTCGCGTTGCTTTCCACAGAAATTCAGTTGGCTTTTGCTAAAAAAGAGCAAATGGCTTCTGTATTCTTGGATATCAAGGGGGCTTTTGATTCAGTATCCGTTGAAGTCCTTTCAGACAAACTCCACGCTTGTGGCCTTTCTCCATTAATAAATAACTTTTTGTACAATTTGCTGTCAGAGAAACATATGAGCTTTTCTCATGGAAACTCTACAGCTTCCCGATTTAGTTACATGGGTCTCCCCCAGGGCTCATGTTTAAGCCCCCTTTTGTATAATTTCTACGTCAGAGAAATTGACAATTGTCTAAGTGACAACTGCACGTTGAGACAACTTGCAGATGACGGCGTAGTGTCTATGACAGGGCCCAAAGGGGTCGACCTGCAAGGACCCTTACAGGATACCTTAGACAATTTGTCTACTTGGGCTATTCAGCTAGGTATCGAATTCTCCACGGAGAAAACTGAGTTGGTCGTTTTTTCTAGGAAGCATAGCCCAGCACAACCAAAGCTTCAACTTTTGGGTAAACCGATCACTCATTCTATGTCCTTCAAATATCTTGGGGTCTGGTTCGATTCAAAATGCACCTGGAGATCCCACATTGAGTATCTGAAGCGGAAATGCCAACAAAGGATCAATTTTCTCCGAACAATTACCGGAACGTGGTGGGGAGCCCATCCGCAAGATCTTCTAACGTTGTACCGGACAACGATTTTATCGGTTTTAGAGTACGGTAGTTTTTGTTTCCAGTCGGCGGCTAAAACTCACATCATCAAACTGGAACGTATCCAGTATCGTTGTCTTCGTATCGCGTTAGGATGCATGCACTCGACTCATACGATGAGTCTAGAAGTGTTGGCGGGCATGTTGCCACTATCGGATCGGTTCTCGGAATTGTCCCTCAGGCTCCTCACCCGTTGCGAAGTTATGAACCCACTGGTAATCGAAAACTTTGAAAAGCTTCTTGAGCTGAACCCTCAAACTCGTTTTATGTCATTGTACTACGTGTACATAACACAGGATGTCAGCCCTTCACAGCATAATCCTCATCGTGTACGCTTCTCCGACTTCGGCAATTCAGTTAGTTTTGATTTATCTATGACGCGGGAGATTCGTGGGATCCCAGAACATCATCGTTCCATGATTGTTCCGTCAATTTACGCTGCAAAGTTTGGCCAAGTTAATTCCGCAAGATCGTTCTTCACAGATGGATCACTAATAGAGTCGTCCGCTGGTTTTGGTATTTTTAACGAATTTCATAGCGCCTCTCGAATGCTTCAAGCTCCTTGTTCCGTATATGTTGCTGAGCTGGCGGCAATACATTATACGCTAGAAACGATCGCCTCACTTGCACCAGATCATTATTTTATTTTTACGGATAGTCTCAGTTCTGTCGAGGCTATTCGCTCTATGAGGCCGGTAAAGCACTCCTCGTATTTTCTCATGAAAATACGAGAGCTTTTAAGTGCTTTATCTTTAAGATCTTTTGTCATCACCTTTGCATGGGTCCCATCTCATTGCTCGATTCCGGGCAATGAGATGGCTGACTCACTTGCTAAGGTGGGCGCTATGGAAGGCGATATTTACGATCGACAAATCGCCTACGATGAATTTTTCTTCATTTATCGTCAACAGTCACTCGTCAGCTGGCAGAATAAGTGGAGTGAAGGGAGTTTGGGACGATGGCTATATTCGATCATCCCTAAGGTGTCGAATAGTTCTTGGTTCAAGGGGTTGGATGTGGGTCGAGACTTCATTCGTATGATGTCTCGCCTCATGTCCAATCACTATTCGTTAAACGCTCACTTGTTCCGTGTTGGGCTGAAAGACAGCAATCTCTGTGAATGTGGACAAGGTTACCAGGACGCAGATCACATTATTTGGTCTTGTGCTGAGCATCGCGGAGTCAGATCTGAACTGTACGATTCCCTTCGGGCTCGAGGTAGACAACCTAATGTTCCAGTTCGGGATATTTTGGCTAGACGCGATCTGGAGTTTATGAAACTCATATATGTTTACTTTAAGAATATTAACATTAGATTGTAAGTTTTATTAACCTTGTGTTTAGTTTGTATTTTGTACGTGTGGGTTTTTTATGTTTGTTTTCAAGATGAATAGAAATTAGTTCATGTTTTAGGATTAATTAAATATTTGTATCGTAAACCACATTTCAAACCTCCCTCTCCCTTTTCCCATCCAAAAAAAATTGTAAATCCCCACTAACCTCGAGACAACCGCGAGTATCCGGTCCAGCTCCTTTAACTTTAAATATAAGAAATCAATAATGTATAACAAAAATGATAACTCGGCTCTGTAAAGTTTATTCGATTGAGCCTGTACAAATAAAGTAATTAATAAAAAAAAAAAAGTAGGGAGTTATCATAAAAAAACAATTCGCCAGCTGGTATTTTTCGGCGACTTTACAAATAAATACAATCAAACAAAATCATCATGCAGAACTAGAATTTGTTTCACTTCATATTTCACAAAATGTATTTCGAGTGTTATGACATCGTCTCCCGCAAAGTTTACATTTTGACATAGGATTACGTCTCTCGGCAGTCTTGGATACAACCGCTTACTTTGTTTTTCAATAATCAAAATTATTATTGCCTGCCAGCGCTCGAATTTTGGATTTTTTTTTTCGTGAGAGACTTATATCTTTTTGAATACCTCATATTTTTTGAGCCTTCAAAATTCTAAACAATCATCTCTAAAGATGCCTTATGCTTGATACTCTTTCGACTTATGTTTGCATTTCCTCACCGTTTTCGGGTACCCATCAATCGAGGAATAGTCGATGGCTGTTTCTGGTAATTCCTAGGCAATCGAGAAATATTTTTTTAACATTATTTAACTTCCGGGAGTTTTTATTCATTTTTAAACTTCCTGAAGTTTTGTCCAACATTCCCTGGAATTTTCTTCTACCTTACCTTGGAAGCTTCTTCAGCCTTCGCTTGAATGATTCTTGAATTTCCGAAAACTTCAGCAATGTCCTGAGGGGCTCATGCAAATTTTTGAAACGTAAGGGAAATTTCATGAACATTAGAACATTGTGAAATCATTTTAATGGCAGAGTCGATAACTTTTAAAAATTAAACAAATCGGGAAGATCAGTGAACTTCAATGTTGATGTTGCAATAAATTCAAGAAAATTGTAAGAACTTTTAAGAGACTTCGTAATCCTCAAGAAGGTTCAAAGACCTTCTAAGATGATTAGAGATATTCCGGTAGTCTCATTATAATCAGGGAAGTTCCGAGCGCTTCGAGGATACCCAGATAACTCCAAAACAGCTCCTAATTTCAGGAAAATTACAAGAACTTTTAAGGGATTTCGAGGAGTTATGGAATATTTCATTCCTGCATTTCAGGAATGTCCCGAAAACTTCAGGGAAATTTCAGAGTCTTCAGGGATGTTTTCTGAATATCAGGAAAATTTTCTGGATCATTAGAACATCCCCCAGGAATCTCTTTCATTCGGAATTATGTCTATGTTTCTGTTGACTGTTCCGTAAGCGTTCTGACTTCCGACTTTCTTCAGATGTTTCTTCCAATCTACCTTAGGATGTTTCTTTCGTCTTCTCCCGGAAGTTCAATTCAACTTCTCCCAGAAATTTCTTTCATCTTCTTCTGGAAGTTTAACCATAAACCAAAAGTTTTTTTGTTCGACTTCTATTGGAAGGTTTTTCCGTGCTTCTTCTGGCTTTTCCTGGAAATGGCTACTTCTGGAAATTTACTTCCGGTTTTCGAAACTTTTCTGGCTTCCTTTGGATGTGACATCAGAGTTTTTCCGATAGCTTATTTAAATTTTCGCCGCAAGTTTGTCAATTCGTGTCTTGGAAGTTTCCCGGAGGTTTTTCTGATTCTCTCGAACTTCATCCAGGAGAGCTTCTTTCGTCTTTCTCTGGATGTTTTTCAGTTCCATTCAGAAGCTAATTCAAAAATTCCCCGGAGTTTTCTTCCGGAATTTTCCGATCATAGTTCAAAGACGAAAGAAACCTGTCTGTTCTGGCTGTTCTGGATTTTCTGGCTGTTCTGGCTGCTCTGTCTGTTCTGTCTGTTCTGTCTGTTCTGTCTGTTCTGGCTGTTCTGTCTGTTCTGTCTGTTCTGTCTGTTCTGTCTGTTCTGTCTGTTCTGTGTGTTCTGTCTGTTCTGTCTGTTCTGGCTGTTCTGGCTGTTCTGGCTGTTCTGCCTGTTCTGGCTGTTCTGGCTGTTATGTCTGTTCTGGCTGTTCTGGCTGTTCTGGCTGTTCTGTCTGTTCTGTCTGTTCTGTCTGTTCTGTCTGTTCTGTCTGTTCTGTCTGTTCTGGCTGTTCTGTCTGTTCTGTCTGTTCTGTCTGTTCTGTCTGTTCTGTCTGTTCTGTCTGTTCTGTCTGTTCTGGCTGTTCTGTCTGTTCTGTCTGTTCTGTCTGTCTGTCTGTTCTGTCTGTCAGTCTGACATTGCTCAAATAATAATCAAAACCGCTACAAGCTGGTCGAAAATGGGCCAATTTGCCCTAAACGGTAGTGCCTTCAATGCTTCCGATGATGATGCTTTCATTTCAACACTACCACCACCACCGCCGATCGAACCAAACTTTCCGGTTTCGGAAGTGGAGGATAAATTCATTTTCTTCGCTCGAAAGCCCAACGCCTATCGTCGTCATCATCGCCGGTCGTTGGCAGGAAAAAGGAAAACGATCCGATGGGGAAGCTATCAAAATTGCAAAATCAGCGTGTCATAAAGGCTTATTTGCTCGCCAATTTGGCACCGCCATTGCTGGGATGAGAAAACAGCGGGTGATCCCCGTTGCTGCTGCGGCAGACAGACAGATGAAATTTCGATGTCGGAGAGGGGGCTGGCAGAAAAAGCGAGAAGAATAAGCTTTCATATCTTCCTTTGTGCAGGTTTACGGGCTTCGAACAGATGGTTCAACCTGTTGTATTTATCTGATTGACTCTATAATAGAGTGGAATTTAGTTTGTTATTTCTTTGAATTGCAGATTGGAGTAAAATTATTCCAAAAAATCAGCCAGTGGTCAATTTACCCTCGACTTAATAATAATTACATGGACTGTATAGGGCTGGACAAGCTACGAATGTCCCAAGACTATATTAAAGAATCAATACAAACCATTTTTGAGCCATTTTCTTGACACACTTAAAAATAACAAATTTTACACGAGACACCTTTGACATTAAGGATGAGACGTAAACAATCATGTCATGTAAAATTAAGTGCTCCGAGACTGAAAAATTCGTTACTTAATGAAAAGTACGTTTGATTCAGGTGAATTTCATGTCTGTTATGGCTTAAATTAATTTCTAAATTGACGCTCTTGTGTCAATCTCAGAGCACCTCAATTTACATTAGTTTTCCTATGTTGTAGCATCTTGCTAAATCTACTTTAAAAAGCCTCAATCAAGATAGGAAAGGATTCAAAAATAGGCTGTATACAGTTTTTGATAGGTTTTAGTCACCTTCACCGAGACAGTTTTATGACCAATTATTTTTATTCCGTTTTGGGTATATTCATCACTGCGACCATTACTTTGATCTATTGTGATTTATTCCTTGATTTTGTTTTCCGTCGATCTTGTTTTCGAGTCGAGGCTTGCCTAAACTCCTCGAACTCAGATTATTCCATTTAGATGCTCATTCATCGTGAGCTAGTTCATCCCTCACATATAAAGAGAAATGATGTCAAATCCAAAGAGCTCAAAAGAGCTCGAGCTCAGATTGATGCTCAAGCTGGACTTCCACAAACACTCATCACGATGAGTGATGCGGGGTTCGTTCTTGAGTGAGACGTGAATTAAATCGGCTCTGCTCACCTAACAACATTTTGAGCTTCGGGATGGGCTCGGTGAAACCGTAAATATAGAGCTTCGTTATGCATTCGGAGATAGCATGATCTTTGATTGATGCACGGTTCTTCCATTCAATATTACGATGCATAACAATACATTCAATAGACTATAGAACCATTCCTAAAGAACGTATTATTTTGAGAGATTGATATTTTTTTTAACTTGAGAACCACTTTTTGGGTTACTCAAAATCAGTCACAAAAATCTGTGATTAGTTGATAAACGAAATTATATTTCTGACTTCTGACTGATGTGCGAGGGAAAAAGTAGTAAAGCACTAATTACTCCGTTGATGGATTATCCCTTGGAGATGTTTTCGTATTATCTTAAGAGGAAGAGGAGACAACTGGCATCTTACCCTTTTATCTCTATCTCTATCTCTATCTATATGCATTTTTATCTCTATCTTACGCACTACAAATCAGCCAATCACGAGCTGGTTCGCGTTTAACAGAAAAGTGGGTCGTTTTCGCCCCCCTCTTCTCTTAGGTATTCACCTGTTGTCTTTTAACTATAGTCGTTATATTCATAGTCTGGTGGATATAATCTCGGGAACCAATTGAGCTGTCAAATAGCGGAACCAATCGAGCAAGTCACGAAACGGCTGCCAAAAGGGCCACTAGAGAGGCTACACTAACTTGCACTTATTTTTGCTATCTTCGCTTTTTCACTAGAGCGCAAGACTAGCGCACATATCGATCGCTCACCGTTGGAGGAATTACATAATCTTCTGCTTTCCCACTTTGCACTAAAGTCGCGGACAAGCATTAAAAACCCACTTTGGGACCTTGGATCAAGGAAATTTGTGTTTCGTTTTGTCGTGCACAATCGACCGTGTATTCACGCTGTGAGTTGAGTTTGGACTGATTGTTTTGATCGGTTGACCAATACTGATGCAACATTTGACTTTTTCGCTCCACAGTGCTTAAATGGTGTCAAGTCAGGTCCTGATTAGCCTCCCAAAGTTACAACTCATTCGGTTAGAAAGAAGTCAACCCATTTGAAGTTTACATGTAAATTACTATGGAAAATCTCATTTTTTGTTCATTGCCTTCTAGTCTTTTTCCATATTAAGCTGCGAAATAATTCGATAGCCATTCTTATAGAAAATTTTCTCAGCTACAACTTTGCTGAAGATTGTTTCTATGTAAAACGAGACAGGAAAAAGTTATTAATTATTTAAGAGATTGATAAACTTATGACATGATCAAGCAGCTGCTCTGTAGGCAACACTGTAATTTGCAGTGTGACATAGTAGCCATGATTTTTGTGTCCTATTCAACGCGCCAGAAACACCAATGTTGCCTGCTGAGCAGTTGATTGAGCATGATCATAAGACATCAGCGCATCGAACCATTGATAACTTTCGATCCTTTCATTTAATCAAAAAGTGGTCTTCAGCAAAGTTGTAGCTGGAAAAATTCCCTACAAGTACAATTGAAAGCTTTTGAAGCAGACCGATATGGTGAATTATTAGATAAACATGAACACAAATCTTGGTTTTGCCATAGTAATTCCCATACAAACTTCGAATGGTTTGTGCCATCTCAGTTTCTCACCAAATGGGTTCAAATTTTGAGAGATTAGTCAGGATCCGATTTGGAATCGTTTAAGTATTGTGGAGCGAAAATTTCAAATTTTGCATCACTCTATTGACCACTGACCTCTCATCGATTGGGTGATCAAGTGTAATACTGGTGTTTGTACAATGGTATTCGTTATTACTCTCTCTATTAGGAATAGTAAATAAGCCGTAACCTTAGGGAAGGTTTGGCAATCTTTGACTTAAATATATATAATTTAGATTTAGGTTTACGGTAAGGCCTCAACATTCCGGTCATCTTTGAAATAGACCTATCATTTCAACACTAATACTAGTTCACTCAATCACTTGAATAGTGCATCTTCTCTTGCTAGTGGTATCTGCGTCGCCTGAGAGGATTGTTTACTTGACTCTCTGTTCAATCGGTTGATCTTAACAGCGGCGATGCAGTAGATAGATTGAGTGCGTTGACCTGGTTTCTACTGACATGAGCCTCGAGCCAGATCTCGATTTTACTAGGTGATTTGCAGCCTTGAACAGCCCTAGATTGCAGCTGCTAGAGGTATTCCGGGTACCAACGTGCCCAGATTCGGTGGAGATGGCGCTGAGTTTGTTCCCAATGGTTGAGCCGGTTTTCGGGAATGTTGACCAATGTTGCTTCGGGAACGGATTGGAGGTTGGAACCTACCAGGAAATGACCAGGGGTCAGGGCTTCCAGGTCCGATGGTTCTGAGGACAGGGGCGTTAATGGTTGCAAATTGAGGCACATCTCAACCTGCGCTAGTAAGGTAAGCATGTCCTCGTAGGCAAGATTCGTATTGCCAATTTCCTTAAGGAGGTGGGTCTTAGCGGACTTCACCGCAGCCTCTCCGAAATGAGGTGCACGTGGCGAAATGAACTTCCACCGGATCTCGTGGTTTGCGCACCAGGAAAGGATATGATTTCGATCAGGGGCGTCCTGCTTCAGCATTTGGTACATTTGCTGCAAGGCATGTGAAGCTCCTTTGAAGGTTGTGGAATGCAGCTCGGTAATCTTCCTCCTTCGAGCTATTAAGCGACGCAGTGCGGTGACGAATGCGGCAGACGTAAGATCGCTCACAAGCTCAATGTGGACGGACCATGTGGAAAAGCAGATGAAAATTGCCACATACACCTTCGTTGGACCTCGCTTCCGGACTGCCACGGGATGCTGGTAGATCTGCTACTGTTTGCTGAATCAATTTCGGCTTGCTACGGAAGCAAGATATGCATTGATGGTACCGTTCCGATTCAAATTTCGGACGATTCAAATTTCGGACACTTTCATTTTTAATTAAATATTACATCCAGTTAGAAACAAAGTAATAATGTTAGATGATCGTGGAGGGCACTAGTCAAAAAAAAAAAATTAAAATTTACAAGACATGTGGATCATATTCGACCGAGATAATCAACTTTTAAAAGTGTCCGAAATTCGAGTTTAAGTGTCCGAAATTTGAATCGGCACGGTACGTGCGTCTGACGAGGTTTCGTTCGCCCAGAATCCAAAATTTCTGGCGGAGGGTAGCCAACATCAATTGCGGCTAACGAATGTTTGGCGCTTAGGATGATAGGGTGTTTTTTAAACTCAGGTAGTTTGGCATTGTCGAGGCGTCCTTCGACGCGGATCAATCCGAATTCATCAACGTAGGGCTTCAACCACTTCAACGAACTCGATTTCGTTACGTTTGTGCGAGCGACAAGATCGTTTTGCTCTTCTTGGAAGCTATTCAGCTGCGCTAGTCGACAGAGGACTCGGTCAGCCGAGTGGAGTTCGTCGGAGTTGAGTGACTCAGTTGACCTTTTGGGCGCACCTGGATTGATTGCATTCGAACGACGAAGAATTGCACGGTCTCGAAGAGCTTGAAGAAATCGCAACCACCATGCGACCATACGGCGAAGTTTGGAAAAGCTGGAGTATTTGGAGAACAAATCTTCGTGGAATGTGCTTGTGGCATTCTTGAGACACTTCTGTTGTTTCTTTCGTTGGTAGCGCTCCTGCAGGCCAAAGTTCAGGTGGAACCTTTAACCAGGATGGACCATCCCAACACCTTGCCTTGGGGAGAAGTTCAGTTAGATCTAATCCTCTGGAGATGTCGTCAGCGGGATTGTCAGAACCAGCTACGTGATTCCACTCATCGACTGGGGTAGCAGATTGGATTTGGCTCACACGGTTGGCTACAAAGGTTTTCCAACGTCCAGGTGATGATCGGAGCCACTGTATCATGGTGGTCGAGTCCGACCAGAAGAAGGCCGGTGGAACCGTTTTCAACGATGAAGCGACTTTCTTGTACAACTGCGTGGAACGATGAGCTGCGCATAGCTCCAGTCGGGCTATCGTAAGGCGTCCTACTAGGGGCGAAACCTTGGACTTGGAGACCAGTGTGGACCTCTTTCCACTCTTGCTGCAGTTTTGGAGGCAAAGGTTGGTCCCAATCATAGCGTTCGTTGTCAGAGGATTTCAACGCCCAGCAACACTGCATGAAGAGCTTCGCTTTCATAACAGCGGGACCCACAAGTCCCAACGGATCGAAGATTTGAGCCACGTAGGACATGATCCTACGCTTGGTGAGAACAGCAGCCGGAACGGGTAACTGTACCTTGAACCGAAACATGTCAGTCCCGGGTTCCCAGATTAGACCGAGAGTGCTGACGGATTAAAGATCTTGCAGGTCGTGCCGATGGAGTTCGAAGCCCACTTCTTCATTGGGATTCCAGCAGAATCGAGCATCGCTGATACTTCACGTCGAATTTGGATGGCTGACTCGACATCATCGACACCTGACAAAAAGTCATCGACGTAGAAGTTCCGCACTGGTTCCGCAGCGGCAGGGAATAAGTGACCTGCATAATTAGCCAATTTTTGGAGAGTTTTGGTGGCAAGATACGGGGCAGAAGCAGTGCCGTAGGTCACGATCTGCAAATCGTAGGTAGCTATCGATTCGGATGCATCCTTGCGCCGTTTGATCCTGTGGTACGGTCGGTCTGCCTTGTGGAGAAGCATCTGACGGTACATCTTCTCGACGTCACCGTTGAGTGGAATGGGGTAGAAGCAAAACCGCATGACGAGCGACAGTAAATCATCTTGAACGACTGGTCCGACAAGAAGTAGGTCGTTCAAAGAATAGCCCGATCCTGTCTTACACAATGCATCAAACACTACTCTCGTCTTGGTAGTGGTACTCGAGAGTTTGAACACGGGATGATGCGGAAGGTTGCAGTGCGGCATCGTGTTGTCCACAGGTTCGTCGAGCCGTACCATGTGTCCGAGACGCTAATATTCCTCCATGAATTGGTTGTAAGAGGATTTAGTGCTGGGATCACGCTCGAGTCGGCGTTCCATGCTGAGGAATTGGCGTTCGGCAATGGATTCCGAATCTCCCGAAACGACTTCCGGATTGTCCGTTTTTGGTAGACAAACTACGTATCGCCCCGTAGGATCTCGGGTTGTGGTTGTCACGTAGAGTTCTCCACAGGCCTTCTCGGTAGCGGAATGAACGATTTGGTTCGGAATCGTCTCAATCTCCCAAAACCTTTGGAGAGTGGCATCCAGAAGTGCATCATCAGTGCTAGACATTACCATCGTGTTAGAGGAATCTTGAGAAGTTGAACCACAGAATTCTAACCAAAGTATGTCTAGATAATGTGGGGTAGGCCTGGACCTAGATAGAGCTTCTTACCGGTATGTTGGTCCCAATACACTTCACCACCGATGACTAAGTCGATCTTGTTGGGAATGTGGAACTCAAGATCAGCTAACTACACGTTCGGAAGGTTCCATGAAGTAATCTGCACGTACATGATGCGTAGATCAGCAGTGGGATGCTCGATCACGAGGAATTGGAGTTTCGTAGAGAATGATCTGACTCTTGACTGGATTGTGGTGACTACTGCACGCTTGATCTTCCGGTGGGATTGTCCGATTCCAGCTACGGACACATCAACCTTGGATTGGGAGCTGGAGAGCAGATTCGCAAGATCCTTAGACATGAAATGCGACATGGAAGTGGAATCCAGTAGAAAACATGTCCGTGATCGTCGACGATTTGGAGAACGACTGTTTCAAGGAGAACCGTGCTAGCGTGGGACTGAACCGACATGCTTATTTGTTGGAATGAGGTAGACGGTCCTGGGGCAGTCAACATGGGATGAACTTACGCCGTTTCATGGGAATTTGTCATCACGGCGGGGGTGGACGAACTCTTACCAGACTGGGATGAATCATGCAGCAACGTATGGTGCCGTTCTCGACAGTTTCGGTAGGAGAACTTCGAGGAGCAGTTTCTGGCTTGATGACCAGTTCGGAAGCAATTCCAATACAGTTTTCGTTGGGATCCAGCTCTCTCCTCTGGCTGACGGGCAATTTGGCGAAAGCTTGACACTGGAAGAAGAAGTGTCGTTCTATTCAAGCGAAACAAGAAGGCAAGTTTGGCCTGCTATAAGATGCAGCAGCGTTGGCAGCGACCTTGGGTTGAGTGTACTTCTTTATAGGAGGAAAGTTGCCTGCCACCTTTGCTTGAACCAGCTGGGAGCGTTGCAGTAGATCGGATGCTACGGATTTCAGGATTCGTACACGCTGGTACAGGAATTCAACAAGGTCGTTGTACTTGACGTCGTCTTGCTGGCTGGTCTTTTCTTCGCACGCACGAAGAGTAGCTGGATTTAGCTTGTAGGACAGGATGTTTACGACGGGGTGTCTCAATGCTCGACAGGTTCATCCAACTTGGCCAGGGCCTTCACGTGCCAATATAGCTTCTATAGGATCTTCTGACCACATTGGCACAAGTCGCGATATGTTTTAACTCTCGTCCCCTCACATCGATTTCGGAGGATCCCACAGACCTTGACGTCTTGACCCCAGAGCACTTCTTAGTTGGAAGTAGTCATCAAGCGGTTCCTGTTTTGAATTGGAAGGAGACAGCTGATAATCACTTGAATCACTGGGAATTGACCCGAAAACGTGTGCAAAAATGTGGTCACGTGCATCCAAGAGTTGCACTCCAGCTGTCGCCATTGATGTCGGTATCATCGTCATCATTAAGGAAGACAATTTTCCACCAGCAAACTGGTCGGAAAATCGTGAAGCTTAACCTCGTCTAAAGAAGTCGTGCTCAAATCGCTTTACTTTCGTCGTCGAAACCTGCATCAACCAACTAGCCAGGCAGAGCAACCCACTTTGCGTATTGCACAGGTAATTGCACGTCCAAGTATACAGCCATTCCATAGCAGAACGATATAGTGGTTCTCAGAATTTCGTTAAAATTGGTAGTTTTGTTACAATAACGGGAAGAATAGGGAAAAGTGACCACTGAAAATTACCTGACGTGACATGGCTAGATGTTGGATTTACTCTCTCGGGAGGAGTGACGGACTGCCGTAGAGTATGGTGCCGTTGACGACACCCGTTGATACCACAACAATTCCAAGACCTACAAGGCCATTTGCCGTGACTGTTCAGGCACGTTCTGCAGAGCCCTTCCAACGTTCATCCACGCTGCCACCGTTGAATTGCTGGCATTCGAACACTTGGTGACCGACTCGACCACACGATAGACATTGCTTGGTTGGCAGGTTTCGTGTTACTGGTAATACTACTGGACGTGGGATTTGATGTTTGATCCGTGGAGTGAGCTTGTAGAATACCCGTGTTTCCACTACTGCTGCGGGTTTCTGTCGGCATGCTGAAGTCCTGGGAGGTTGAAGGAAACTTCGCTCGCTGCTGTTACCAACCCCGACATGAACTCACCGAAAGTGTTGAGAGTCGCAAGCGGGTGTTGGTTCTTGTACATTGCCCAATAGAGTCGCAACGAGCCAGTCTCAGTTTCTCCACCAATTCTTGCATAAGAACCGGATATGCAAAGTGGTTTGACTGCTGCCCTGCTTTGAGGTGATCCACCAGATTTTGCATTGCTAGGCCAAAGTGCATGATGGTCTCTAGGCGATCGTGTCTTGGTGGAGGGATATGGTGTATTTTGATCAGCAGCGATTTAATGAGAAGCTCCGGTCTTCCAAACAGAGTAAGCTGGGTCTGGATAACGTGTGGTACACTTGCTTGCAAAAGTAGTCAACTTTTCACCGACTCCAGGGCGTTTCCCTCCAAGCATCGCTGAAGGCGAACCAAATTTTCCGCATCCGAGTAACCAGTTGGTAGCAGTAGACTGTTCATAGTTGCTGAAGAAAATGAGCCAATCCCCGGGTTTCCACTAAATAATGGTAGGTCTTTTCCTAAAACCTGTCGTGCTGCAATTTGCACCTGCGATAGTGTGCGAACGGAGGAAACGGGAACTGAAAGTGGGTCGGGTGGCAACTGAACCAAAAAATCTACTCGAATGTAGCTGGTCTAGACGGCATTGCACGGATATGATTCTGCTGCATAGATGCTTGAGCGGGATAAGCGGGAACAGCTGGTGTAGATTGCGTCAACACATGAACCGGAATCTCGTATGAAGTGAATAACGGGCCTGGTGGTTGCAATAATGGAGCTGGAAATTCCATCTGGACAGGCGCATTTAGGAATGGCCTTTGATCTACCTAATTCTGTGGCATTGGTGGTAGTGGAGAAACAGGGTCATTTGCTGAGTCTTTGGGAACCTGATTCAAATGGGGGAGTGTACGATTTTCCATTATGACTTCCGTCTGATCTTCCAGCGGCTATCTAGCCAATCCTTTACCTTTTGATCGTAACTTACAACCGATCCATCTACACCGATTATCCATCCGCCAGCTGTCGAAGAATTACTTGAAAATTCTCTAGAGATTCTCTCCTCACTTGCTGTGGTTTACGTTTCGATTCCAATTCCTCCTGCAGTTTACGCTCACGGATACGTTTTGCTTCCTCGGTGAGCTACTGGCGTTCTTCTTCCTCCAGTAGCTGCTTCTTGATGCGCTCTTCTTCTTGCAACGCTTGTTCTTCCATTCCATCAGCTGCTGTTGTTCGACAAGTTTCAGTTGTTCCGTCAGCAGTGCAGCCCGCATGATGGAACTTACGATTTCCGAAGGTTCAGGGCTTTTCTTTCCCTCCCGTGATCCTCCCTTTGAGCCCGCTTTTGACCCCTTCAGTGGACGTGTTTCTTCAACTGGCACTTTCAGGCGATCGTCATTGGGTTTTCCCTGCTTGAAGCATCGCTTAAAAACGTATGTGGTGCCCGGCTGCTGACTCATCGACACCAGCACAGCCAAAGTGCTCCCATAGCTTGCATCGGTTGCACTGGCCCATCGCGCATTCCGCCGAGTCCACCCGTTCACAGGACTAGCAATTCTAAGCGGAACCTTTATCATCCGCCATACTTCCTATACCCGAACAAATTTCGAAAATTCTGCGAACCACTTTATCGTCTTGCTGGAATGGCTGAATAAGTGTATGGTCCAAAATTACAAATTACAATACCCTTGTCAGTCTGATTTATGTAATGGTGGGAAGTTTTCCAAACGATCAGTTTTCACATTCCACCAAATTTTATACTGCACTTTTTATGTGTACCATAACGTCCCATTCATCCCATTGTATCAACCCAACTGTCATTCATTTTAGTTTGAAGAGTTCTACTTTCGAACTCTTTTCTCAACTACTTACATTGATTGAATGAGCGAGCTTCGTTACCCCTTCCTCCACCAATCCTAGCGTTGGCCATCGCAAAATCGGTAGAAATCGTGCCCCAGACAGATAAAGTTATAATTGCGTCCATTCATACACCTGGAATCAGCAGGAAGATGATTTTCAGGACAAAAGTTTCCTGCTGGCTGCTATTTCCGCTCGTTGTCGACGAGGAGCCGAAAATCGGTGCAGGACGCGGTGTGTAATTACCTCACGAGACCGACTAATGATGAGCGGCAGATTGCGACAATTTGCTTACAAAAAGTTTTTGCCCTATTTTCACTTCCCTTCCGCCGATTTTCACAAAGCGGCAAACTTCAGGTAAAGTGGTAACGAATGAACCAATTAGGGCATTTCCCCCTCGCTCTGGCTGAAAAGGATTAAATAAAGTCATCTCCGGAAGAGAGTTATGAAACGCGATGCATTTGTCATTCCTGATCTGTGGGGGGGGGGGGGTCACTCTGCTATCAGACGACGACTGCTTTATTTATTACGCTGCAAACTGCCTCCCTCGGGTGGCCTACAGGGTTAAATGGGGGAGCACAATTTACAGCCTGTTGCTTTTGAAAGATGGATTACCTCTTGCGACTCGCAACATATCGATAATAAATAGCCACTTGTGAGGGCTACATTTATCAAACCTCGATACATCACATCGTTGGTAGCCGGGCCAGTGCTCTGCTGGTATGGACAGTAAATAGTGTCATCGTTCCTTACCACCGCCTTCTCCATTCTGCAGGCGGAAAACCGTAGTACAGTTCCAGGGATAACGATACAGCTGTTGCGCATGTCGGTCGTTGTCGACATATTTAGACGATGGCAGTGACGTAAGGTGGGGCTTTTCGGCCTTCCGGTTTCGTAAATAGAGCGGAAGTTTATCTTAATGGGTATCAATATCCGACACGGGATTGAGTCCTGGTACTGATTCTAGCTTAAACGAGTTGTATTTTCTCGTGAAATGGATTTGTCGTTCAGAAATACTTTTGCCGTAGATTAATACCCAGAAATGGGCAGTCAGTTTTTTGTCGGCCAAATACAGCAGTTGGCACTGGGGACGCCTACAAACAGTGGACGAAATATGCGTACCAAAAGATAAGCAATTATAACGGAATTAAAAGGAAAAGAATAACCTTCCCCAAAGCTCTTCACAGGAGGCTTCACTAAATGGTTCGAAATAATAAATTATTGTGTTTGCGCTATTGAAAGTTTCTAACATTTTCATTTTAGGGTTTGGTCGAAAGTTACGTAACGCAATAGGGGGAGGGGAAGTGTAGGAGAGGGTTTACATTTGTTACACTTTGTTTAAAGGAGGACTCGGTAGAGTTACGCATAACAATGATGTTCTACAAAAAATAGTAAGGCATTCCATAGGTACAAAACTGATGAAGTGTTGAAAAACTCTAACCCTGAAAATGCCGATCTGACCGGTGTTTTCTGAATTGGTAAAACACTGTTTTAAGGGGGTAATACCGTTTGAACCCCGTTTTCACCCTCTAACTTCGTCTACTTGAGATATAGAAAATTGTCGTCTTGCACAAAGTTTCTTAAAATGACTTCATGTACAATGTTTCCATAGATTTTAATAAAACATTTAAAAAAATATCTTAGTGTATACCCCCCTTAAGAAAACATTTTCACCTCTCAAATAAAGCCCTCCAAAAATGATGAAACATTCAACAAACTTCAAAATGTTACAAATTTTACTGGGGGGGGGGGGGGAGGTGGTAGGGGGGTCTTCAGCATTTTTTGACGTAGAACTACGTCTTTGTCGACTATAGTGGGGTGCAAATCAAAAAATATGCGTGATGAAATAGTGTTTCAAACACGCCAATCGATAGGATATTACATTACAAATCTGCTGAAATAAATATTTTTTTTTCAAAACATTTGAAAAATGTACAAATGGTAATTTTATCTCTGTTTTCATGAATTAAACGTTTTCCCCAAACCCAGTCGTCATAATCTTGTACCACTTGGTTGCACATCATTCTGTTTGAACCTGAAAAGATTGGTCATTATCGGTTTCATAGCTTGTTTTTGTTGTTAAGGAATCCAATTTTGACTGACAAAGGGGCGCGCCTTTGGAGGGTGTTTCAACACTCCGAAGAATATAAATAGCGGAACCTTTCAGTTAGAATCGATTCCGTGCGATGAAGGCAAGAATGACAACTGTATCAAAACTGAATACTTCATCATTTCTCAATAGTGATGGAGTAATACGACATGCACTAAACTAAGGACACGGGATATACTACAATAGATCAAATTACTGGTCGCAGTGGTGTGGGACATAACAGAGGAAAAAAAAAACCTGAAAAGATATAAAACAGCACTGCTGTCGTGCCTATGATCATTACTGCTTCGGACGGCGTGAAATTTGGTCCTGCAGCAAGCAGGAGCAAGTCAGCGGATAAAGGCGTGATCCTCTTCATAACCAGTGATGGGGTGGGTCCCGTTTAACTAAACCAAAACGTGGAAAAGTTATACATGCGTCGCCAAGCTTAGGGATGAGGTGGCAAAACTCAAATTGTTCCCGCGATTCTAGATATGAAGCGTAGGAACAAAGATCATGTGCGTCAGCCTACAGCAGTACAAGTCGGTTGGTGACCTACTGAAAAACAGTACGGTCGAGCTTTACACCCACGATTTGCCTTCGGTGAAACCATTGAAGGTTGTTTTACAAGGACTGCCGTCGTATGAAACGGTTGCCGTAAACAATGAACTGGTGAGGCTTGGATTGAAACCAGAGGCAGTCCACCCAATTAGTCGACGGCCTATGCCCAATACTAACTATTGTGACCAACTGTTTCTGGTCCACTTCACGAAGGGCTCCACCACCTTTGCTGCGCTGAAGAGCAACATACGTGACCTGTTTCTACTGGAAATCCTACAAACCACAACACCGTGATGTGACCCAATGCACAAGTTGCCTCTCCTTCGGCCATTGCACAAAGAACTGTCATATGAAATCACGCTGCGACAAGTGTGCTATGGCCCACTCGACGGCGACCTATGCTCAAGCTGATTACACCGAGCCGTGCGTGAATTGCGGCGGTACTCACCTTTCCACTACCCGGTACTGCCCCAAGCGAACGGAATACATCAACATCAGGAAGAAGGTGACTACTAGCAACCAACCAGGCCGGCATCGAAACAAAAGTAATCCAGCAATCCAGCCTCGTCACCTGGTCCAAAATCTCACCCTCAACAATCAACAAGCTGCCCCTCAGCTCAGCATCGCCTCACTGCTGCTGCAGCTTTGCCAAATCAAGCTTCTGCCTCGGCGCCTGGACTTTCGTATGCCCGTGTTGCCTCAGTTGATTCAGTTGACGAATCTCCGCTTACATCGGAGGAATTAGTTACGCTGGTTGCAAAGGTGATCGTCATCCTGCACACCTGCAAGACTCGATCTGAACAGCTTCATGCTGTCTTATCTCTCGTCACCAAGTATGGACCGTGAAGCTATAAAAATAGCAATTTGGAGCGCTTGCTCGCTGACGAACAAGCATAGAGAGCTACTCGATTTCTCAATACCAACGAGGTCGACATTGCTATCATCACCGAGACGCACTTGAAGCCCGAACTGAACGTATTCCTTCCAGACTTCCGGCTCGTCAGACGTGACCACACCTGCTTCGGGGGTGGGGGAGTAGCCATCGGCTGCTACCAAACTTCCAGATGAAAACAGTCGAAGCCATCGGAGTGGAGGTGAGCACATCACTTGGGCCAATAACCATCATCGTGGCCTACTGCCCTAAGCAAACCAACATCAGGGACGGGTCGTCAGTGGCCCTCCGGAAAGACATCATCAAACTCACCCGGAGGTGCGGGAAATTTATCATCGCTGAACGCAAAACACCAAGCTTGGGGCAACGGTCGGAGCAATCGAAACGGCACCATCCTGAATGAAGACCTGCAAAAAGGCCATTATACCATCTTGGCCCCGGACACTCCCACCCGGTTGAGTCGGTCTGGTGTTCATGCGACCATCGACATCTTCGTCAGCAACATGGGACACAACATCTCGCAACCTGTGACCTTTCAGGAGCTGAGCTCGGACCACTACCCGGTGGTGGCCGAAGTAGGCTTCTCGGCTAACAGTTTTCAAGCATTCCGGTGAAACTATCATCGTGTTGAATGGGATCGGTTCCAGCACTGTGTCGACACCGCCGTTAACTACGAAGTACATCCGGACGCCCCCGAAGACGTTGACTGCGTTTCTTAGAAGAGGTGATATCGCGAGCCAGGGAACATCACGTGCCAGTATCCGGACAGGTGAGAAATACTCTGAACCTTGATAGTCCCTCTAAAAACTTTATCAGACTCCGTAACACCATGCGTAGGCCGTACTAACGTACTGGACTGCCTGCCTTGAAGACCCATTGCAACCGTCTAACAAAAATAATCCAAACCAGGATGGTGGACCTCAGAAATGAGGACTTCAGTAACAGCTCTCTCCCAGATTATGCTAAACCCTTCTGGAAGCTGACCAAAATCCTAAAATAAAAAAAAACAAGACCCATTCTACCACTTGTGCCGTTGAATCAACCTAATGATTCAGTCGTCGATCTGATAACCCCTGAACAGAAGGCTGATGCTATAGGTCAACACTTCATCAGATCTCATAATCTCGGGCTGAACATTAAATACTACAGTTGCGGTAAAGACAGCCAATCGCCACCGAATTCCCAACAACTTTCTTGTCCGAGGTTACGGCTTACGAACTATTGGCCTATACTAAATCGGCAGCACAATTAATCATCAATAAAAAAAGCGAAATGAGCAATGAAAAATCTCAAATTGGCCACTAAATACTACAGGGGTGCACCAATAAACAAAAAACAAGTTGCAATAGAAATGAAGAAAAAGGCAATAAACAAATAAAAAGCTTCTTTTAATAATTTGAATGTGAGCGGTAAAAATGGCAAAAAGGGCAATAGTAAATAAAATACGCTCATTTATTTAAGGATGAATCTCCACTAAATTAGGAAATTTGAGCACTAAATAACAAGATGTACAAGATGCGAGTGTTATGTCTGTTTGTCTATGGTTCGATGAAGATTTGCAGGTTTTCAAAAGATATTGTTTCCGTTCTTAGTGACCTTCATGGCCAATAAAATGCTCAATTTATTTTTCAGAGTGCTAATTTTATACGTTTCTTGCTCATTTCTTATTTTTTGTTGAGCGTTTTTGAAATTTTCCCTGGGGCATTCATTGTGCTTTTTGTGTCTTTTTTACCTTTATATTGCTCAAATGGCATTTTCTAGTGCTCTTTTGTGACGTATATATTGCTCAAACAGCTGTTTTTAGTGCTCTTTTGATTTTGTTTAATGGTACCTTTTTCAATGAGACCCACATTCGTTAATCTTCTTTATCGACATCGACTTTGTTAGCCAAGACACAGTATCACTATTTATCGCTGTCTTGAAAATACCATATAGAAATTGATCTGGGTTATTGGCTCATAAACTTTCAATTTAAAGGAATATTTCCTGAATATCATTGGAATTTTGTTTTATTTTATATTACGCAGTGTTCGTTTTTGATTGCTCATTTTTACTTTCCTGCATGAATTATTTTCATTTCTTCAAGAACGATTCATATTTTACGATGGCTCATCCTCATGTTCAAGCATACATTTATCTTCTGGTTCCTGGAACTTTTTCAGTTTTTAAAAGATATTTTCATTTTTTTTCTTGGGGAAATAATCACGATTTTACAGCATAATTGGATTAAAACAGTGATAACTGTGCGCTTTGAGTGGGACATTTTATATTTATTTATTGCGGTTATTCAATATGACATTGCTCATTTTGCCACTTTTATGGGAAAATATGTTCAACTGCAGGTGACGAAAGTGAGTTATTTAGTGCTCAAATTTCCTAATTTAGTGGAGATTCATCCTTAAATAAATGAGCGTATTTTATTTACTATTGCCCTTTTTGCCATTTTTACCGCTCACATTCAAATTATTAAAAGAAGCTTTTTATTTGTTTATTGCCTTTTTCTTCATTTCTATTGCAACTTGTTTTTGTTTATTGGTGCACCCCTGTAGTATTTAGTGGCCAATTTGAGATTTTTTATTGCTTGTCCTTTGTTAATTAGGGTACGTATATATTTTAGTCATACTAAATCATCTAAAAATATGAAGGGTTTCTACCGAATTCTGAATCTGGAACTCAAACACCTGAGTTCCAGATTCTTCAACCATCTGGCACTGATTTTTAATCAGCGCCTCAGACTTGGCTACTTCCCCTCGTGCTGGAAGTCAGCTAAAGCCATCTCCATTCGGAAACCTGGGAAAGATCCATTCTCTCCTTCAAGCTACCGACCCATCAGTCTTTTGTCGGGGTTATTCAAGCTTATTGCTCGAGTAGCAGTTTGGCTTCCGTAAAGGTCGCTCGACGGTTCACCAGCTGACTCGAGTAACAAACATTCTCAGACGGCACAAGTCTGTATGTAAAAAATCTGCCATGGCATTGTTGGACGTTGAAAAAGCGTTCGACAATGTTTGGCATGATGGCCTGGTCAACAAATTGCAGCGATACGGTCTTCAAATCTTCCTAGTGAAGAAAATAAAAATTACCTCTCGGACAGGACGTTCCGAGTCTCTCTCAATGGCATCACATTGGATGTTTTCCACATCCCTGATGGTGGATCACTTTCTCTGTTCGTAGATGACACATCCATCTTTTTTAAGGGTAGGGTCATCGGAGCTCTGACCGCCAAACTTCAGAGAGGCCTAAATGTCCTGTCAGAATATTCCAAATCACCTAGACTTGTTCCGTCTGAGGATAATAACATCAACTTGAACGGCACAGTGATGGAATGGTCAAAAGAGGTAGTGTACCTCGGCCTTACACTCGAGCTTTCAGGGAACACATTGACAAAACAAAAACCAAATGTAACATCCTGATGAGATCCTAATATCCACTCATCAACAGGAGATTCACCCTGTCCCCGAAAAACAAACATGCTGTCTATAAGCAAATAATCCTTCCTGTAATAGAACACGGTATGTCAACCTGGGAGAGTAGCGCAAATTCCCATCACCTCAAATTACAAATAGTCCCAAACAAGTTTTTGAGAATTATCCTCAACAGTCCTCCACGAATGAGGAACTCTGAGGTCCATCGCCTGGCTGGTCTTCAGACGCTGTTTTTAAGTTACAGCAAATTGTTTTTCCGCAAGTATTTGAAAAAAATTAGTTTTCTATTTTGTCCAATATTTCACAAATTATTTTTTTAATACCATTTACATTTCGGCTAATGTCTGCCATCTCGCTCTTTAACACGATGTCCATATGAGCAGCAATGTGATCTCTCATGCCAGTGATCGAGTCCGAGAGTTGAAATACATTCTTCATCTCTAACTCTATCATTTTGACGCGCGAGATCTGATCATTCTGCTCGTCACAACTCTGATCTGATAGTCAATTTTCACACTTGAACAGAACATTTGCATTTTTCGTGGTAAGCTTTGCCTGAGTTCTCGTAAACGTAGTGCATTGGCAATGAAATAGACGAGCACACTTACCCACACAGAGAACCGGTAAATCACTCACCACAACCGTCCCATCGCAACCGAGATGGAAAATTACAGGTGGGCAGTAGGGTGTTTCATTTTGAAAAAAGTGATGAATTTTTGATAGGCCACCCTCCAGTTCGATTCATAGCCCCAAAATATGAACCTGTGCAAAAAATGGTAAAGATTGATGAAGGTTTAGAGGTCGCGCCAATGATTTGGATTTTGTATGGAGATTTTGGTGAATTAGTATGGGAAATTATTGATTTTCGTTTACATTGCTCTAACTTTGGTTGTAGTTGTCCAAACGTTGAAAAAAAAAAATATGTGGTTGTCATGACAATGATCAACAAGCCTGTTGTTGTTGCGATGAAATTGGCGTTGTTGCCTTGTACATATTCATCTGTCAATTTACCCTATTTTGCCATTTTTTCACATTTTTATAATTCTTGATACGCTGCAAAACTGAGCGTAGCAACTGTAGGCTTTTTGTTTATTACCATAGCAATAACATACTAAATTTTTTCGACATTTGGACAAGTAGAAGCAAAGTTATAGCGATATAAGCGATTTTTTAAATTCTTCCATAGTAATTCCCATACAAATTTCAAATCATTGGCGCGACCTCTAAACCTTCATCAATCTTTACCAATTTTTGCACAGGTTCATATTTTGGGGCTATGAATCGAACTGGAGGGTGGCCCATCAGAAATTCATCACTTTTTTAAGAATGAAGCACCCTAGTGGGCAGGAACTCACGGTAGGAACTCACAGTGTTGGTGAGTTCTTTTCCGTTAATGTTCACCAAAAGTTCACTATTTTGCCATACAGAAATCCAAAACAAAAATTTGTATGGGTGGATTTGGACAGTTTTTGACCTGTGGTGTATGTTGGTCACAAATGCCGTGCCAAACTGATTTCCTACGCAATCAATCAATCTTTGATGTGAATTTCGCTAATAAACACGAGGAGCATTTCTTATAGCAAACTTGCCATAACAAAATGGGCATGGTTCATTTTAGTAAACAAACTAACACTTCTTCCTACTGTGTCACCTATGTATTAGGCGCCTTTGACTGCAACAGAATACTCTTTCTAGCATTCAGCACTGCGATGCAAGTGTGAAAGAGTAAGCTGTCTTGTTCTGTCGTGCCTCCGTCAGTTTTATCACTGTCAGTTTGTCCAAAAGTGTCAGATTGTCGAAAAATGTCAAGACCATGTGAGCTATGGTGCATCTATATGTGGTTGACAGGGATAGGGTCCCCCTGCTACACACAGCAAAAAATACACTGAGAAAATGCATCCAATTTTTTTTTGTTGTTTTAATAAATGTACCTAAAGTGATCTGCCCCTAGGGTGTATGAGTAGGTGTGGTGTCACGCGAGGGACGTATGCAACAGTCGCCAATTGATTTTTTTTTGTAAATATGAGTTCTTTGGTATACAAAAACAATTGGAGGGCCAAGAATTGTAATCAACTGATTAACCTAGCCCAGTGGCAGGCGCGTAGGCAACATGTTATACAGTGACAGCGGGCCCAGCACAGCAAAATAAATGATTTGAGCCCGGGACATGCTGCCTACTGTCAAACGCTGCTGTTGATATAGGCTTTGTCACTGGCCTGGATTAACCGAATCAAAAGTTGAATTCGTAAAATCGATTTAAATGCTGTACAACGCTCATGCTCTCATATCATGACAAAGCTACGTCAAACAGCTGATAACGGACCTCATTCAAACGTTCATTGATTTGTAGAAACGTGCCGTAGCTTCATTTAAAATATATCACTTTTTCTTTTCACAAAAATGTGTTTTCTCATAAGCCCAAAAGAAAATTCTTATTTTTCAGTAATCACCCGTTAAATGTGTACCAAAGGAAGTCAACTTCCAAACTGAAATAATTTCTGCGATCACATGAATTATTCAAAAATAATTGGTCCATCTCATAAGCGTACTTGAGAGATAGGGGGCTTACTATATATAATTATATAAATTTTATATTTTACCTCTCAGAATTCCATGCAACTTCGCATTGGTCGCTAGAGTTCACCAACTCGAGAAGATGGGAAACTCCGAAATTATTTTAGTCTGCAACTTTATTTTCATTGACAAGTGAGGGAGCGGAGAGGATCCAGGAAGCTCCTATCCAACTCAACCCCCTGCAGTGAGATTCAGTTCTTGACGCTGCCGAAATCATCAGCAGCGCTGCTACGCCAAAACACATTTTAGCTCCAATAAGTTACAACTTTAATTGCGGCAAGGTGGCAACAAATGTAATACCATCAAAACCATACCTAACTTCTCGCAATGGTCAGTTAAAAATTCAATTAGTTGCTTTCGAATTGACGAGCACTATTTGCGTAAATCATGCTTAACAATAACGTTATCTAGAAAACTTTCTCTATTTTCTCTGTCAATAGAAGGTGGATATTAATTCTAAACAAGTCAATCAATTGGAATTTCATCTACGAATCTGCTAAAATGAACACTTTATCAAGTTTAAAAAGGCCACTTTTGAAAATTGCACGAATGTGCAACTGTTGCTATAATAATTAAAATTATCACTGCGAAAAGCACTTTCCCAAACACAGATTTAAAAATTGAATTCACTTCGGTCTCACCGCGTGTGGTGAGTGGTAGTGTCATCATCAACAGCAGCTGCCGGCAAGCGCGAGCTGCAGTCCACTGTGAGGTTCATTCGCCGAAGAACACCTTAATAGCTCAGCATTACTAAACCATCACGACAAAACGGTTCTTTTCAGGACCACCATAAATTTGTTAAATAATATTTTATGGACACTTCTCGCGTTAACTGTCAAATAGACCAATAGATCGATTCTCTTCATCGACTCTCTCTTTCGTTAATAACTCGGTTCCAAAAACACGTTCAGCTGCTATTCTCGTCTAATACGCTTAATAATGCATGAATGCAGCCAAGTTATCAACGAAAGACAGAGTCGATGAAGAAAATCGATCAATGTGGATTGGTCTATTTGAAAAGTGACGTGAGACGTGTCAAGGTCATTAGTTGGATGTTAGTTCCCATAAGCATAAAATACCATGTATTGTAAGGCACCATTGGGGGTGCAATTTCAAAAATCAAAGTCGGTCGTGGTATGAAAGGTGTCTGATTTTGATCCAGAGACGATGGATTCTAACTCTTAATAAAGGGTGATACGGTCAAAATTTGGTCAATATCAACTT
Source organism: Ochlerotatus camptorhynchus (assembly GCF_037179485.1). Taxonomy (NCBI): domain Eukaryota; kingdom Metazoa; phylum Arthropoda; class Insecta; order Diptera; family Culicidae; genus Ochlerotatus; species Ochlerotatus camptorhynchus. The sequence goes on from NW_027041174.1 coordinate 82,694, forward strand.
GACGTATTTCTTTCAATTTTGCATTTAAAAAACCTGAACACCCCTCATTTTGAAGGTGTGTGTGCGTAGAATGTTGCTCCTATTTTGATTTTGGAATTCACTCTTCAGTTTTCAAAATGCCGTCCAAGCAAGAAGAGCAGCGTATCAAAATTTTGCTCGCGCATCGCGAAAATCCGAGCTACTCGCACGCAAAGTTGGCAAAATCGCTAAAAGTTGCCAAATCAACCGTTACAAATGTAATTAAAGTGTTTGGGGAACGTTTTTCGACAGCCAGGAAGTCTGGATCGGGGGGAAATCGAAAACCGGAAGCCGCTGAGACGACAAAGAGAGTTGCCGGTAGTTTCAAGCGAAACCCTAACCTCTCTCTCCGAGATGCCGCAAATAAGCTGGGCGTATCGTCTACAACCGTGCATCGAGCCAAAAAACGAGCCGGACTATCGACTTACAAGAAGGTAGTGACTCCAAATCGCGATGATAAACAAAATACGACGGCCAAAGCGCGATCCCGGAAGCTGTACACGACGATGCTGACGAAGTTTGACTGCGTGGTAATGGCCGACGAAACCTACGTCAAAGCCGACTACAAGCAGCTTCCGGGACAGGAGTTTTATACGGCAAAAGGAAGGGGAAAGGTAGCAGATGTTTTCAAGCACATGAAACTGTCAAAGTTCGCAAAAAAATATCTGGTTTGGCAAGCCATCTGTACCTGTGGCTTGAAAAGCAGCAATTTCATAGCTTCCGGGACTGTCAACCAAGAAATTTACGTGAAAGAGTGTTTGAATAAACGTCTGCTGCCTTTCCTGAAGAAACACGGTTGTTCCGTACTGTTTTGGCCGGATTTGGCATCTTGCCATTACGGTAAAAAGGCCATGGAGTGGTACGCCGCCAACAACGTGCAGGTGGTTCCCAAGGACAAGAACCCTCCCAACACGCCAGAGCTCCGCCCAATTGAGAAATACTGGGCTATTGTCAAGTGGAACCTAAAGAAGACCAAAAAAACTGCTAAGGGCGAGCAGCAGTTCAAGACAAACTGGCTTTCTGCGGCGAAGAAGGTGGACAAGGTGGCTGTACAAAATCTGATGGCAGGGGTCAAGCGTAAGGCCCGGCAATTCGGATTTGGAAAAGCGGAAGCCTAACTGAATATTTTTCCTGAATTTTATACTAATTGAACTTGAAAAAGAAATTTAATTTGATTTTTTAAATAAACGATTTCACCGATTTACACGCGTTTTCCCTTGACCAAATTTTGACCGTATCACCCTTTATGTCAATCGATAGGAAATTTTTCTTCAAATCTGTTAAAATTTAGACCTTATCACTATAGTAGATTGCACGAATGTGCAATTGTTCCTACAGTTGAAATTATCACCGCTTGCCTGAGTAAAGCGCTTTTCCTAACACAGATTTCAAATTTGAATTCCATTCGGTCTCACCGAACGATTGTTCTTTCAATCACCGCTTGGTGGTGGTGTTTTCTAGTACACAACGAAAACTCCCCGCAAGCAGCTAGCTATCCATCCAAGTAACCAACAAGCCCGCTAATTCACCTTTTTGCAATATAAAGCTGATGCAGGGCTAACATAGGGTCATGCTAAGCTTTATATTAGCCGCATATTAGCCTTATATTGTAGGCGAATTAGCGGGCGTTAGAGGCGTTTCCGTGATGGGAATAGTGGTTGCCCTAACACAGTCGCTGAATTTTGATACCAATCACTGAGCATGCGAGGGGGGGGGGGGGGTACGTTTTTGTATGCCTTTTGATGCAAATTTTAAGCCCCTCCTATTAAGAGAATTATGCCAACAAAAAATATTGCCGGATTCTCTCAATAGAAGCGGCTTATAATTTGCATCAAATAAACGTAGATACCGTCCGGTATGCTCAGTTTCTGTGATTGATGTGTTTTCCCTAATACATATTTTATTTCGACACCGCTATCATCTCCAAGAACATTGAGAAAAATATTCCACAGTATTGTTATAAACTGGCTTCCAAGCTTCCAACACATCGGTACTTTTCAGGACCACAAATGACTCATAAAAAAGTCAACTAAAGAGTTCAAGTAAGAGCTTGTATCCAAGACATATCGTTCAGGACACCGACAGAGCACCTCAGAAACATAACTCTCAAATTGCTTCCAAATTTTAACCTACTTTTTCAGTGATAACGAGTTAATAAATTAATAATATTTACTATACTTTTGCAGTGACATCAAACATACACAATAAGAAAAACTCATGTTAATTTAGGTGCTCTGAGACTGACACATACGAGCGTCAATTTTGACATAAAATTAAGCCATAATAAACGCGAAATTCAGCTCAATCAAACGTACTTTTCGTCGAGTAACAAACGTGTAAAATTAGGAATTTTTAAATGTGTACCTTTCGTAGTCCTACGTCAAATCTACGGTCGTGCCTTGGATACAACCTCTTACTTTTTCTAAGTGTGCTCCATACACATTTCAAATGCAATGCGGAAAGCCAAGTTACAACCAATCGCCTCCAAATTTTGCACACACTCACTTAGAAATAACTAATTTTACCCGTGACGGAATCCCTCTCGGAAAGGATGAGACGTAAACAAACATGTCATGTAAAATTAAGTGCTTCAAGACCAAGGAATCCAAAATATCTCCAAATGACAAAATGACAAGCGATCAACGAACCGAATGATAACGCTTTGTCAGAAGTGGAAAGCAATAATGATATAATCTTCTTCCTTTTTTCTCATGACAAGCAGTCCGTGACACACCGCTCACTCAGGGCGGTAGAAGGAAACGAGCAAATTTTTGGCAAGCTGCTACACGAAGTAAAGCCGAAGATGAAACACGTGTGTCAATGGGAATATTTTTGTTATGTCTTTTCTCGATTCAGATAAAGCTGTGTCCTCATCCATGCATATTGCAACAAAGCAGGCAAGCAATATATCATTGTCCTTCTACCGCTCCGATCGAGTTGTGCTACAGAGCGAATTTGTCATGGTAGTCGTAGCAACCGTTTTGTCTGTATCGTTGGTTGCTTCATGTGTTTGGATTCGCTGTTCAAGACTGAACAGATCGTTTCTCGACGAAAAGTACGTACGATTGAGCTAAATTTCGCGTCTATTACACTGTACACAAATACCATCCTCTGTTCGAATGAAACCTCATACAATTCCAACCGAAACATCTAAATCGCTTTTCCGAATGGTAGCTGCAACCGGATGACGGATGTTTTGTAATCCGATGAATTTCCACTCGAATACAGGATGAACAATGTTATGAAAAGGGATAGAGCCTTCAGTTGCAATGCGTAATGATCGCTGCAGAATGATTGTCGTCCTTAACTGAAATGGATATGGTACTGGTTCAGCCCCATAACGGAAATCATTCAAAATGATGATGCAAAATAATTCTATCGAACGTCATTTGCTGATCTGAGCTGACAAACGAGGTGGAAGTATAGCCATTGCTATCATAGCTAATACGAACATGGGTAAAGCATGGAAATCGAAGGTTGTCTATTTTGTGGTGGAGGAAGTTTCCTCTACCAACGGTGAATCTTTGAATCCATGGAATGGCTATTCAGAATGGAAATATAAACAATCGAATTAAATATCTTATTAAAAGTATGTCTTACATGTCATACTATTCGTAAATTCAGTGCCAACATTTCAAAGGGGCGTAATTGCTTTTGAAAACAATGGCTTGAGCTATCGATTTCTCGCAAATAAAAGCCCATCCCTTTAAATTAACAATGCTAGCTGGTAAAGGAAACATTCTTCTACCTGCTGGTTTTATTAATTTTCATGAGCATGCTTTTATTCGCGAGAAAACGATGGCTAAAGCCATTATTTACAAATGCAATTGCGCCCCTTTGAAATGTTGACACTGAATTGTTGTTCTCTGAGCGCTGTATGTTTGACAGCCAATTTCCAAATAAAAATCATCCTTTATTTGGATGACAGTCATATGGATGCTCATCATCTGACGACCATAAGACAATCATCCGAAATTCGGATGCATATTGTTGAAGAGCTCGAGCAATGCAATAATCATTCGAAATATTGAGGATGTTTTCGTACAGTGTATGGCTCAATTTTATGTCAAGCTCGTACACTCCCGATTATAAGTTTAAGGACACCCCCAAAAAAACATGACAAATTTGTTATGTTCATATCTCTGTCATGTTACGTTCAATTTTCGTTCTCTTTCGATAATTTGAAAGGTATTGAATGGAACTTTCCTCGTAGGCAAATAGTTCAATATAGTTTTCAAATTTGGTGTGCCCCAAAGTTACAATATTTTTCAAAATTTACTCTGAAGAATCGTGATTGATTTTCTCAGAATTGGGTTGGCCAAATAAAAGTAGTAGTAGAACACTTATGCTATACCATTCTACCATTCAAATAACCTTTGGAGATCGAAAATTGAACGTAAAATGAGAGATCATTGAACAAAACATATTTACGTCAATCTATCCAGCGGGACAAACTTAACGAATTTCAAAGTTGACACGTGTTTTGGAATGTACCAATAGCGTACCATAGCGTACCTTCAAGGATTTTGAACGTACCTCAAAGCTTCCCGGAAAACCCGTGTCTCGCTGGATAGACATACGATTTCAGCAGTGACTGAGTCGATCGACCAGATTGCTACGGAAATGTGACGTACTAAATGCGTACTTTACGAATCTGGCATTCATTTTTAACGTACCTCTTATTTTCACTTAAATGCTTATACTAAACTTTTTAAATCGTTTTGTATATAAATTTTGGGCACGGAATTGGATTCCTCAATAAATTTAAGCCCGACTTCATATAAAAAACACTATACTTAAGTGCATTCTAGCCAATTTGAGGACCAAAAACAGTTTTTTTTTTAATTTGCATCCTTTAAAAATTAACTGATTTCGAACAAAACCGTTAATTTCGTGAATAATTATGGAGACACACTGTGCTGCTTGGAAACCTTCATCATAAGAAAAACCTTGATAACTTTCTGGTCGATCATGACCAACGTACCTAACTGGAATTCACTTTCTGATAGAATTTACCAGTGATTTAAATAAGAAATAATATTATTTAAAAAATTACATTTTTTTGATAATACATTAAAGAAAACCTGTTGGTACGTTGGTCATGATTGATCAGAAAGTGTTGGATATTCAGGAATAATTTCTGATAGATATCTGATCATTTGATTATGTTTTCTCTAATGTATCATCGAAAAAATGTAATTTTTGGAATAATATAATTTTTTTTATTTAAAACACTGGTAAATTCTATCAGAAAGTGAATTCCAGTTAGGTACGTTGGTCATGACCGATCAGAAAGTTATCAAGGCTTTTTTTATGATGGATTTTTCCAAGCAACACCGTGCGTCTCCATAATTATTCATGAAATTAACGGTTTTGTTCGAAATTAGTATATTTTTAAACGATGCAAATTAAAAAAAAAAACTGTTTTTGGTCCTCAAACTGGCTAGAATGCACTTAAGTACAGTTTTTTTTTATATGAAATCGGGCTTAAATTTTTTGAGGAATCCAATTCCGTGCCCAGAATTCATATATAAAACGATTTAAAAAGTTTAGTATAAGCATTTAAGTGAAAATAAGAGGTACGTTGAAAATGAATGACAGATTCGTAAAGTACGCATTTGGTACGTCACTTTTCCGTAGAAATCTGGTCGATCGACTCGGTCATTGCTGAAATCGTATGTCTATCCAGTGGGACACGGGTTTTCCGGGCTTTGAGGTACGTTCAAAATCCTTGAAGGTACGCTATGGTACGCTATTGGTACATTCCAAAACACGTATCAACTTTGAAATTCGTTAAGTTTGTCCCGCTGGATAGATTGACGTAACATATTTGCATGGTTTTTTGGGGGGTTTTCTTAAACTTATGATCGGTCATGTATATATCAATCTCAGAGCACCAAAATATAAATCATTTTTTTTTCTAAGTTAGCAGTTATTTGGGACCTAAAATGGAATCAAAAAAGGGTTGTTCTCGTTTGTGTTTTTCCATGTAGTGGTGACCCACCCTAGTGTGTATGTGTATAATGCAAGTGCAAAACCTCTAATTTGACCTATTGTCCTAGAACACTGACTCTATAGCTCGCTCCTTCCGTCCCTTCTCGTGACGGGGACTTTCTAAGGGGTGGTTTTGGGGGCTTCGGACAGGGCGGAGTGAAAACTACAAAGGGAATGCACACGCACACAATACGCTTCTCGTTACGAAAGCTTTTGTTATTGTTTGAATTAGAATCATCCCACTACTGATGATGAGTACGGTTTTTGTGTTGGTGCGTTACACGGTGTGGGTGCAGGATGTAAATCCGATGCAACAATTCAATTCCAAAGCTCCAACCACACATCAACAAAGCATGGCAAGCGTGGTTAGTAGTCGGGTCGGATTGGGTGGCAATAAATGGTGATCATCTTCCCTGCTACCGGAGAGCATTGATGGCGGCCGGGACAGATGGTGGCCTCTACGAACTATTGAGCACGCTCCTTGTTAGGACTAGGTACTATTGGCTGACTACACGAACAAGGGGGTTTCGGAACGGTGCAGTTGACTGGTATCAAATTGAAATATCGGGTTAAAAGCCCGGAGGAGATATCCAGGGATCGAATACTCATGCGACATTCTACTATTTCAAAATTTCAAATTACTTGAACCAGTCTACTGGGCACCTTGCTATAGATGTGAGGGGAAACGTTCGGTTTCTGGTTTCAGGATTCCGGTTTATGCGGGTGCGTATATATTGTCATTCACTTGGTCCGCTCTCCAATAATGCAATGGATGGTGAATTAGCCGGCTCTGACTATGTTCGGAAGTTGGGAAAGTTCGCTGCTCTTGGATTGGGGGAGGGGAATGGGACGGGTTCTGTGGTCTGCGGTTTGTCACAGCAAGTAATTCATCCCTTTCCCTTGCCACTAGCTGCAGTCAGGAGGATCATTGGAATGGGGTACTGAAGCAGCATTTGACTAAATTTCTAATTCAACCAACGGTAATGTTTGTTAATCGAAATGAATTTCAGCTAAACGAATACAACGATACGATTGAAAATGATGGAAACGAAAACACCCAAAAAATAAAACACCTAGAGTGAAATTTTGGATCCCAATTAGGATGAAAAAAGAAACCACCAAACACAAAAAGAAAAACACTCACCGAAAAAAATAAACCAATGACCCAAATGGATAAAATAACGAATAAATGTGTGGCGGTGAAACACATGAGGCGGGGGAACAAAACGAAGAAATGTATAAATCGAGTGAAAAATTCGAAAGGAAATAACTCGTAAAAAAATAACTAATGAAAATACTTACTAAAGTTTTTGGTATCAATTGCACAATTGTTTTACCCTGTATGAGTACGAAATGATGAAGAAAATTAGAGAAAAGAAAATTACAGATCTTCATTACAATAATTGGAGCGAAATAGTTCGAGCGTCGTCGAGGGGCAACCGTTTCTCGGAACTTTTCGGTGGAAAAAGAGTGTTTTTGGTGCAGAACGAAACGAAACTTAATAACTAGAAAGAGTATATTCATAAGTATATGGTTGTCATCAAGTTTGGTTCAAGTTTATTTTTTTTTCTCAAACATTACGACAAAGTGACATGGAAAAAGAACACCACATGAATAAAATGTATAAACGGTAAACTTTTCGCTACGCTGTCGGAAGACGGGAACATGCAAAAGTTGAAGGAAAATGAAATGATATAATTACAAGGATAGTTCTGTGTAATATCCAACTACTTCTGAACGGAATCGATCAAGGGACTTGTGATGAAAATTAATGGAATGGTTCGTTTTGACGCACAGTGGGTACAAGTCGGTACTACGGAGAATAATTTTGGATTTTAGAAATGCTCAGATACCTCTGGTCTACTTTTTTATTATGAGGCTTTCTATGATTTGATGTACATTTTGAAATTCTAGCACACATTAAATAAAAATAGGTACCGTAAAACGGGGTGAAGTTGATCTCAACAAATTGAAGTTGAAGTTGATGATATTGTTATAAGATAATTTGATCAGCATTTCATTAGGTAGCTTAAAATAGTACTTTTGAAACATTTCTCCTAGCAAACAAGGCATTCTACCACTCTAAATGTAAAATTGTGTGTATGTTATAAAATATGCAGCTTTTAACAATTCCTAAGCAGCCTATGAGAATCAGTATTTATTCTGATGATGTTTTCGGTGAAATTACTTATTTAACCCTTCGCCTGTGCCAGAAAAAAAAACTTACGTCGTCTGTACCCTGTACGGTGTTGACTCCAAATTCAAATAGTCATATCTATCAATCCTTCTATCAAAGTGTAACGATGGGTAACATAGCGTTATTGGTAACGCCACGAGTTGGGATAACGAGTTAAGCTGGTCACACTGTAATAGCGAATGACAGCTGTTCGGGAAACGCGATATGATCGTGGTGTTGTGTTCGGCAGGAGGGTATTCATGTATACAGCGTTGCCAGGTTGCCAGATTTATCTGGCACAGCCAGAGAAATTTAAGCTCTGCCAGACAGATTTTTTGAGAAATCTGGCAGCTTCCTATGTTAAATTGCTGTGCCAGATTTTTGCCAGACTTTTTTTTCGGGTTTCGCCAGATTTTTTTCAAAATAAGCCTGGCATCTCTGCATGTATAGGCGATTTTTCGGTACGGACGCTTTCACGGAGCTCTCGGGATTATTAAAGCCAGCGAGAGAAGGCACAAGTTGGCTTTCACAATGGCGGCGAGGAACAAAATAGATGCATCCGCGATGCCTCCGTTCAAGGTGGGGGTAGACCCATGGAACGATTGGATGAAGTAGCAGAAGGCATTCGATCGTTTTCTACGGGCGAATAAAATTGACGACGACGACGAAGAGAAGTTTGATATGCTTCTCGTTCTCGAGGGTTTAGAACTTCAAGAGTATTATGATAAAGTTAGCAAATACGAAGTACAGCAAGTTGCAGACTCTGGAGAAACAGTAGTTCTGCAGTATGATTCGGCCATAACCTCATTAGAAAAATACTTTGCTCCACAACTGAAGGAGGATAATGAACCTATTCATGAGTTCATATTCAGGCTAAAAAATCAGGCTAAGCGGAGTAATTTCGTTGATGTGGATGATATGGTAATTGACCCAGTCATTGAGGGTTGTAAGTCCACGGAGCTGCGTAAGAAACTGCTAACGGATGATTTAAAACTGAATGATGTTATGATGCTGGGGAAAACTATAGAAGAAGTGCAAAGGCAATCGAAACAGTATGAAAGACCCATTTCATCTGCATTTGAGAGAACTGTGGTTCAACGCGTAGTAGAAGAACGCCCGGAAAAGTACCAGATCGCTGAATCAGGCAGACGATGTTACAATTGCAATCGTCCAGGTCACATAGCGAAAGAATCAGATAAGTGTGCGGCAAAGAATGCAACATGTCATAGCTGTGGAAGTAAAGGACGCTTCAAGGCGTGTTGTCGAAGAAGAATACGAGAGAACTACCAACAGTGGACTGGACCACCGTCTAAACGTACAACTATGCACGCTGTTTTCGACGACAAAACTGTTACTTCAAAAGGGATGTTTGCAATCAATGCTGAAAAACAGCTGAACGAAATGTTGACGTTGGAAGTAGGAGGGGTGAAAATGAACATGTTGATGGACTCGGGATCACCAGCCAACATTATGAACAGCTAGAGTTACAAGTGGTTAATGCACCAGGGAGCAAACATCTTTAACGAACGTCGCCCTCAAGAAGGAGAAATGAGGAAAAAGGAAAAATATTCTTCAGCAACGTTTTTGAAACAGAAATCAGAATACCCGGTGGTGAATCAGGGATATGGGCACACATATTGGTTGCTCCAGGCGGACAAACAAACATACTGAGCAAAAGTACGGCATTCACGTTGGGCGTATTGAAAATCGGATACAACATCCACCATATTGAGTCAAAATCTGATTCGAACAAGGACCCATAGGCGTTTCCGAAAGTTCCAAACGTGGCATTGAAGATCCAGATCGATAAAAAGGTTTCCCCTGTTGTCCAAGTTGCCCGACGATTACCAGTGTCGATGGAAGCAGACGTCGGAGAAGCGATTCAAGACTTATTAGACAAGAATATAATAGAACGAGCTGAGGGACCGTCGACTTGGGTTTCACCTCTGGTACCTGGTTGAAAATCGGATGGTAAGATACGTTTGTGCGTCGTGCGACATGCGAGCGGCAAACCGGGCGGTGAATCGTGAGAATTATCCGATGCCCGACATTGACGCAGCTATTACTTCAATTACAAAGGTGGCGAAACTATCAAAGATCGACTTAGAAGCAGCATACTACCATTTCGAGCTCGAAGAAGATAGCCGCGATATAACCACTTTTGTCTCACGCAGCGGGGTCTATAGGTTCCGCAGGTTGATGTTTGGCATAAAATCAGCCCCTGAATTGTTCCAAAGAGAGATGGAGAACTTGTTCAGGAGGTTAAAAGGGGTGATTGTGTATATGGATGATTTGCTTGTTCATGGTTCTACAGAGGAAGAACACGAATCCACGTTGAAGCTCGTCTTACAAATATTGAAAGACATGAACATGCGGATAAATGAACAAAAATCTGTTTATTCTGCCACTGAAGTCGTGTTTCTGGGACACTGCGTGAGTAACGAGGGAATCCATCCCACCGATGAAAGAGTGAAGGCGATACTTGAATTGCAGGCTCCATCCTCAGTTACAGAGTTAAGATCTTTACTGGGACTCATTAATTTCGTGGGAAGATTCGTTCAAAATCTCTCGTCATTGACGTTCCACATGAGAGAGTTACTTCACAAAGATACTTGTTTCAAGTGGACAAGTGTTCATGACAAAGAACTAGAGAGTGCAAAGTCAATTTTAGGTAGGTGTTATAAATTTGACGTTAAGAATACCTAATCTAAGTTGGGTATTTTTTTATTTTTTTTTTTTAATTAGGTAAAGTTGAATCATTGGCGTACTATGATAAGTCAGATGAAACACAACTGGTAACGGATGCAAGCCCATATGGGCTGGGTGCAGTTTTAATACAAATAAAGAGCGGGGTGCTCATACCTGTATCCTGCATCTCTAAAAGTTTGGCGGTACACGAAAAAAAAAAATTGCCAAACCGAAAAAGAGTGCTTGGCAATAATCTGGGCAATGGAAAAACTCTTTGTGTATCTGTACGGTATCCATTTTACGCTAATAACCGATTGTAAGCCCCTCGAATACCTATTCAACAGAGTCCAATCTAAGCCATCGGCTCGCATAGAACGTTGGATACTGAGACTGCAGAGTTTTGACTTTGTAGTCCGATACGAACCAGGTAGGGACAACATTGCGGATCCTTTGTCAAGGATGTCTCAGAGTTCGGAAGAAGCGTATGGTGAAGCCGACAGTGCTGCTGGGCTTGCTGAAGAAATAAAACCAGCTGCACTTACAATCGAAGAGATAGAAACAGCAACAACACGGGATGACGAGCTCCAAGCCGGAAAGGACGCGATATTTTCAGGCAACTGGGACTCGGTGTCAGCTGAATTCAAAACGGCCACAATTAAAGATGACTTGACAGTATACGGAGAACTCATTCTACGTGGAGATGGGATCTTGATACCGAAGCAATTGCGAGAAAAAGTCGTAGAACTAGCTCATTCTGGACATCAAGGTTGTACCGCGATGACATCTTAGCTGAGCGAAAGTTTGGTTTCCGCTGATGAATAAACTCGTAGAGACCACAGTGCGTAGTTGTAAACCCTGCAAGATGACCTCAATTCCGGACAGCCCAAATCCTATACTACGGCGTATACCAACAGAACCTTGGCAAGACGTTGCGATTGATTTTAAGGAAGGATTGGCGAACGGCCTGTCATTGCTAGTGGTGGTATGCTACACGACACGTTTTATTCAAGTGGAACCCATGAAACCAGCAACAACCCAGCGTGTCATAGCAGCATTACTGCGGATGTTCAGTGTTCTTGGTATTCCGCAATCTATAACGTCAGACAATGGACCTCAATTTAGAGCAGATGGTTTTTCCCGTTTTTGTATCTGTTATGGCATACACCTAAACTTGTCCACACCCTACTGGCCGGAACAGAACGGTGCTGTTGAACGACAAATGCGTAACATTGGTAAGAGGTTAAAAATAAGTAAAATCCAGGGAACAGACTGGCAAGTAGATCTTTACGAGTATTTAACAATGTACCATGCAACGCCTCAGGAGACAACTGGAGTATCACCAGGGCAGATGATGCTAGTACGTGAGATCAGGAGCGGCATTCCATCGATTCGAACACCATGTAGTTTGCAATGGGAAGAGGCTAAAGATAGAATCATGGCAAAGAAGGAGTACCACAAACACAGAGCCGATGCGCTACGCCATGCAAAAGAACATAAATTGGGGAGAGGAGATACTGTTCTTATGCGTAACCTGAGTCCAGGAGCTCTGGATTCAGCTTTCAGAGGAGAAGAATTCGAAGTGGTTGACGTAAACCGGAGCGCGGTTAAAGTAAAATCTACGGAAACAGGTAAAGTCTATCTGCGGAATAGCGACCATTTGAAAAGGCTAGACAATTTCGTAACTCAAGATTCAAAAAGTGATGATCTGGGATCAACGAACACAGCGTTGGAGGAGGTAGGAACTACAGTAGAACCACAGGAAATAACAACTGGTCAAGAAGTAGATACCGCCATCTCCAATCAGTCGTCTCATCGGCGACTAAGCGCTAAGTGCTTCTGCATTATTTTATGCACATGTCTAAAAAAAAGGGAGGGATGTAACGATGGGTAACATAGCGTTATTGGTAACGCCACGAGTTGGGATAACACGTTAAGCTGGTCACACTGTAATAGCGAATGACAGCTGTTCGGGAAACGCGATATGATCGTGGTGTTGTGTTCGAAAGCAATGCTGAGTAAAGAGGAGGGTATTCAAGTATAGACGATTGTTCGGTACGGACGCTTTCACGGAGCTCTTGGGATTATTAGAGCCAGCGAGAGAAGGCTGGAACCAAACAACTTGAAACAACGTGAAGCAACAGTGAGAACTGATGAGTAAGTTCTGAGTTGAAATGTTAACCATAAAATGGGTCTTGTTCATCTGAACATGTTTGCCGAAGACGGGAATCTTCTATCTAGTCAAGATGTTAAGTAAGGGCCAGTGTTAGCAAAATCATCACTTTACTTACTTATCCTGGTCCGAAATCCCTCAGGATTGCACCTGCATCACAATGTTACGCCAATTTACTCGGTCCGTGGCTGCTTGTCTCCAATTTCTTGACCGTCCCACACTTCCAAGATCCTGCTCCACTTGGTCTAACCACCTTGCTCGCTGTGCTCCTCTTCGTCTTGTACCGGCCGGACTCGAGGCAAACACCATTTTTGCGGGATTGTTGTCCGGCATTCTTACAACGTGTCCCACCCATTGTACCCGTTCAGCTTTCGCAACTTTCTGGATACAGGGTTCGCCATAGAGTTGCGCCAGCTCGTGGTTCATCCTTCGCCTCCATACACCGTTCTCACATACCCCGCCAAAGATGGTCCTAAGCACTCGTCGTTCGAAAACACCCAGTGCTTGCAGGTCCTCCTCGAGCATCGTCCACGTCTCGTGCCCGTAGAGAACAACCGGTCTTATCAGCGCGTCTTGTACATGGTACATTTAGTACGGAGGTGAAGTTAACCCAACCTCAGGGTCTTGTGGAGTCCGTAGTAAGCGCCGACGAATTTCTCTGCTGCAGTTGTTATCCGACGTCACCAAAGATCCGAGGTACACAAATTCATCCACCACCTCGAACTCATCTCCGTCGATTGTCACGCTTCTGCCTATGCGAGCCCCATCCCGTTCGGTTCCTCCAGCTAACAGATACTTTGTCTTCGACGTATTCACCTTTAATCCAACCTTCTCTGCTTCACGTTTCAGCCTGGTGTACTGCTCCGCCACGGCCTGAAACGTTCTTCCGACAATGTCCACGTCGTCAGAGAAGCAGATGAACTGGATGGACTTATTGAAGATCGTGCCCCGCATGATAAAGCCCGCACGTTTCATAACACCTTCTAGCGCAATGTTGAACAGTAGGCAGGAAAGACCATCGCCTTGTCGAAGTCCTTTGCGAGTTTCAAACGAGTCCGATAACGCACCCGATATCTTCACGCAGCACTGTACACCATCCATCGTAGCCCTGATCAGTCTGGTCAGCTTCTGGTCCATAGGGACTTGATATTCACGACACTTTTTGAGAATCTGCCGCAACGTGAAGATTTGGTCCGTTGTTGATCGTCCGTCTTGATAACTTCCCACAAAGCTGCTTGCTAGCGGTGATAAACGGCGAAAGATGATCTGGGAAAGCACTTTGTAGGCAGCGTTAAGAATCGTGATCGCTCGATAGTTCTCACATTCTAGTTTGTCGCCTTTTTATATACTGGGCATATTAATCCCTTTCTCCACTCCTCCGGTAGCTGTTCTGTATCCCAGATCCTGACTATCAGTCGGTGCAGACAAGTGGCCAACTTATCCGGGCCCATTTTGATAAGTTCCGCGCCGATACCATCTTTCCCAGCTGCTTTGTTGTTCTTAAGCTGTCGGATAGCATCCTTAACTTCACCTATCGTGGGAGCTGGCATGTCCCCCTCCTGCCGCCTTGGTCCTCCGCCGCTGCGCCGTTCAGATGTTCATCGTAGTGCTGCTTCCACCTTTCAATCACCTCACGTTCGTCCGTTAAGATACCCCCTTCCTTATCCCGACACATTTCGGCTTGCGGCACAAAGCCTTGGCGGGATGCGTCGAGTTTCTTGTAGAGCTTGCTAAAGCTGTCTTTAGACTTTGTACAGTTGCAAAAAAGTCCATCCTCAGAATTCCATGAGGTTCTTTTCAAAATTTTTAGAACTCTATGAGCTTTTTTGAAATTCTTCTAAGAAGTTCTCTGGAATTATTTTTAGAACCCTTCTTGACTTTTACTCAGAACACCTTGGAACTTAAATTCCCTTGGAGGTTCAGAAGAATTTCCTCAGTATTATCCAGAAATTATTCTCGGCATGAGCTAGAAATTATCGGTACTCTCTTGAAATTTTCCTCAAAATCCCTTTAGAATTTCACTCAAAATTTAATCTTCTCGGTTTTCTTTTCAAAATTATGTTGGAACCATCTGCAGGATTCACTAGAAATTATTCGCAGAGTTTTCTTGAAATACTCCCCAAGAAATCCTTTGGAACTGTCCTCAGAATTCAATATCCTTGAGGTTCCTCACGGATTTTTTTAGAACTCTCCTAAGAGCTCTTTTGAAGTCCACTGAAATTATGCTTAGATCTATTCATGATTTTTTCTCAAAACACCTTGGAACTCAAATTTCTTTAGAGTTTCAGAATTTTTTTCCCGGAATGAGCTAGAAATTATCCTCGGAATTCGCTTGAAATTTTGTTTAAAATTCCTTTGGAACTTCACTCAAAATTTTATTTTTTCGGTATTTTGTTCGAAATTATCTTGAAACTATCCGCAGGATGCACTAGAAATTATCCGTAGAATTTTTTTGGAATTCTCTCAGAAATATTCTAGACCTGTCTTAAGAATTCAATATCTTTGAAATTCTTCTCGTAATATTTTGAAACTTTTTTTTTTCTCAGAACACTTTGGAACTGAAATTTCCCTAAAGTTTCTTTAGATTGGTGCCTTTTTCCTTTTTCCATTTTCCACCAGATATATTTATATATTTATGATTTATAAATAGTAATAATAGGCTCGGTCTAACCATGTTCCGCTGGTCTGCCGCCATTGATTGCTTCTTTTGGAATCCCTTGTGCTTTTTCACTAACGCTTCGTATTTCATTCCGCACTTCACCGGCAATATCCTTCCGTTGATCGTCCTTGGTCGGTTCTGACATGATTCCGTCTTTTCCAGGTTTTTCTTGTTTTCCGAGGGAGATAAATCCACACTTATTTCCGTACCTGGTTCGATGTTTACCTCTTTTCACAGTTCACAGTTCACAGTTAACGTGAAACTAAATCGATCAGCTTACACCTCCGGTGAAGTGAAAATCTGGCAGATACGCTCTTCTCAAAACGTTTCACTTGCTTCAAATTTCACTTCTCTTTAAACTGGATACTAGGCTTTAAAGGTCTGTATAGAGATCGAAGCAAAACGAAAATCTCATACAAAATACTACATATTTCACCTGCGTGAAAAACGCAATTGGCAAATATTTCACTTTGCTTTGAACTGTAAACAGATACGATCCCAAAAACATCCATTTCCCTAATGTGTTTATTTATTCCCTGAGAGTTTAAAAAAATATCCGACATAAAATGAATTTTCGGTGATAATTTTTGTCTGTTGCATTTTTTTTCGAGCACAGTCTTTAGTATAGTAATACATTCATGCAATACACTTCGTACCTTCTTTTTGGTTTTTCTCTCACCTATCTTAACTCACAGTTCCTCTGAACCAAATCTGACGCCTGTCATTTCTGACAGCGACCGTTACCGTAGCTCTCCAAATTAGAGTCGATGTTATAATAAGAGTCCCGCCAAGAGAAAATGTTGCGAACAAGCAGCACTGTTTGTGATTCAATTTTCGTCAGAGTAAAAGGAAACCAGATTTTTGCGTTAGCATCGGATGACTTTCATTCAGAAGTGAAAAATTTCATGTCGATAACGGAGCTTCTGGGAGACAAAAACAATTATTGAACCTGGAAAATGTTCAAACAAGTGCTTGGTATACCTTATAAATACCACAATGTACTAAATAAAGCGAAGAAATGTTTTTCATCTAAAACTACTAAAATATTTTCAGTAATGAACGCAATAGACCTTTTTGACGTTTAATCGTCTTTTTCTATCTATCACACATGGATGAATGGACGGTTTGTTTTCCCACTAATCTGTTTCCCTCTTACTCGCACTCGATCGATTTAAATGGTGCAGTAGTGTGCGCCGATTAAACGTCAAAAAGCTCTATGCTTGTAGTTCACTGGCTGTGGGAACAATAATGTTTATTTACTTTGCTTGTTTGGTACCTCGCTTGACAGCTCGATTGGTACTTCTAGCTTCACTCTTGCCGGGACTCTTATTATAACATTGAATCTACTCCAAATCTGCCCACAGGATTGTCGCTGGGCTCGACAGTACAGGGTTATCATGATATTCCGAACTTAGAAACTTTTGGAGAATGTGCGAAAATTATTCAGCTTCAAACTGCTCAGATATATTTAGATGTGCACGAATTTCTATATCCTATTGAAGACTGAAAATTGCAAAGCTCCAATAACCTATGCGTAACCCACTGTGCATCATTGGAACGGTATGGCGGTAAAGGGTGGTGGCGGCAGTTCCGTGTTATGGCAATTGAAAGGTACCAGGAGTGGTGGAAAAACTAGCGAAAAACTTTAGCTCAGTTTTTGGGAAATGTAGGGATTGAAGGACAAAAGGCAATGGAAACTTTTTCGCCCATTCATTGCTCGGTGTAAAAGTTAGTTACATCCACAACGTTGGGGGCGAAATGTTTCAGTTTCATTGACTTTTGATATTTTTTTTTTCGTGACTCAGGGTTGTCTGGAGTTTTGATGGTGGGAAATCGAAGGGATGTGGAATTAAATTTGTTCGAAAGTTTTTAGCGGGGATATGAATGTTAAGAAAAAGATTATGAGCTTTGTATTCAATGTGGCATGCCAAGCAGAAATGAGAAGGTAAGGAAAGTGATGTGGTGTAGTACAAAGTTTCACTGCGAGTTGTTTGAATGATTGAATGGTTTGGTTGGTCGTGGAAGAGTGATAATCTCGTGTAAACGCTAATACGAATGACAAAAATAAACCACACACGAGGGATTTGTGAACTTTTGGAAAGTGACGTTAACAAATGGAAACAACATTTTATTCACCGATCGAATTCGGAAAACAGAGACAACGAGAATTACGATGAAAAAGAACGAAATTTTGCGGTTTTTGTTTGGTTTCTGCGAGAAGACGAAAAAGAAAACCCGGACTTTGAACACCGAGGACTGGAGCAAGGGGGAAATTACCTGCTGCCTTCGCCGTATCCGTTTCCTGGCCGCCAGGAATATTCGCCAGTAGAGGAACAGTATCACCAGCAGCGGGACGTAGAAGCTGGACGCGGTGGCGAATATCTGGTAGCCCACGTCCTGAGAAACGATGCACTGCAGGTCCTGGTAGACTCGGGCTTCCCACTCGGGGTCTTTCCACCCGAGCAGCGGCGCTATCGAGACCAGCACGGACAGGGTCCAGATGACGATGATCATGTAGCCTATCCGCCGGGCCGTCCGCTGGTGGGCATAGTCGATGTCAGTTACGGCCCAGTACCTGGTGGTTAGAAGGGAAGAAAGAATGTATCAGCTAGGTGAGCAAATTGGTTGTGGAAAATATATGGTGGAATGCAGTGGAAGGGACATTCATTTGATTCACCCAGGAAGATACTTGTCGCTTTGATGAAAATATATCTTCCCATCAGTAGTGGAATACCACATGCCGTCAGAGCTGAAAATTATTTTAAAAAATGCCAAGAACAACGTCGTAAACAAATATGCCAATAGACATGACCGGCGCCGGTGGTGTAGTGGTAAGCGTGACTGCTTTTTCACCCCAATCGGTCTGAGTTCAATCCCAGCCGAGGTCGGTGGGATTTTTCTGAGGCTTAAAAATCTCTGGTCACGTCTTCCTTCGGCCCATGTGTTGTGTTTGAATGGGCGCGATATCCTACGCAGGTGTGGAAGCTGCCTTCCTGCACATTAGATTGCCGTCAATGCATGGCAATCAATGTCCGTCGGTGATTGGCACCGACGTTAAATAAAGGAAAGAGCCAATAGAAATGTGTATTTTCTTAATCTACATTGTCATCTTCATCCACGGTGGCAGTAGTTTTCAGGTCCAACCTTGGTGACAACTGGGCTCAGAATCATAAGGGCCTAACTGCGATAGTATTTTTCAGTTGCATGAAAGTATGAAAAGAAGTATTTTCAAATCTAATTGAACACTCATCTATGTCATTACGCAGTATTTTAAACACCTTTATGATGATGGCCCACCACTAACCTCCGTACACGGGAATTTGTTTGGGTTTATTTATCTATTAAGATAATTCAAGAGCAAATTTTCATTATGTCGTAAGTAACATTCGCACCAATCCGAGAAAAATAAGGTTTTGTTTTGATGACCGAAAAGTTATTCCTATTTCCAAGTAAACACATATAATCTCATAGTGATAGCAATGTTTAACATATTTAGCAGGGTTTTAATCATACAAATGCAAATCGCTAGCTTTCATGCTAAAAAATACTGGTTTTGGAGTCAAAAGTTATTATACGTCATTTGGTGGCCCCTATTGTTACTTAAGTCAAAGTGTATTTACCAGGATATTCGGGAGAATTATCAATTACGTCTCCTTACGTGCAGCCCATTCATCATTTTAGGACCACCGAAATCATCTTAGCAACAAACAGATCGATTTATTCACTTTAATAATGAGAAAGCGAAACGACGAACGTACACTTTTCACGGGTTTCTCAGCGCTGTTACTTAAGTCAAACGGCATCTCCATAGAAATTGGGTGACTTAAGTAACATCGAAAACTATTTTGATCGGAAGGTGATTACGTCAAAAATCAATTTGACTGGTAAATAAATTTAAAAATGGGATTTGATCCTATATTCGGACAGTATATAGTGTAATAGCAGGAGAATCGATTGACACTGATAGCTCGACTTTGTTTACCTTTGTTACATTCGACGTAATGAAAATTTGCTCTTGAATTGTAAAAACAAATTTCAATTTGAATTTAGTCAATGCATTTGCATTTTTCTATTCTCATGTACGTCCATCATTGTCCTTATTATGTTTTGCCAATTTTGAGAACAGGAACCCATCTGGGTACTGGAACTACTTTGAGACCAATATAGAGCTTTACTGCGCCCCAGATCACGTTGCTTCTGTTATACAATGTCTGTCATATTTGGTTTCATCATCACCATGACTGAAAAATGTCACATATACACTCATTACAACGCTTCACTACATAATATTATCCTTCACAAATGACACACATTTTCTTTTACAGACGTTAACACTATTTTCTTCTCGTAGGTCCCTAGGTAAAGAGTTGTACAGCTTAACGCCCTTGTAAAACAGTGAGTTTTGCGTGGATACTTTCAAAAATGACGCAACTCTAACATCATCAGCAGATCTTGTCCTATAACTATGAATGTCTCTGCCACGTTCAAGCCGAGATGACAGATACTCCTGTCCTATCGAGGATGATCTTGAAACAAGGGGAAAAAAATGAGTTAGTTGTCTTCATCTATGTGATTCCTAATCTTCTATTCGTTGTTCCCGAGTTTGAAGTGGTTAAGACTAGGGTTCTGATGCATGGTCATTATCGGTGTCATACCTTAATTTTGTTGCTAAGGAATCCAATTTTGACTGACAAAGGGGCGCGCCTTTGGAGGGTGTTTCAACACTCCGAAGGGTATAAATAGCGGGACCTTTCAATTAGAGTCGGATCCTTGCGATAAATGCAAGAGTGGCAACTGTAAAAAAATCGAATACTTCATCATTTCTCAATAGTGATGGAGTAATACGACATGCACTAAACTAAGGACACGGGATAGACTACAATAGATCAATTTACTGGTCGCAGTAGTGTTTGGTCCCGAACATAGGAAAAAAAAATGGCACGTTAGAACAGTCAGAACAAGTAATTGCAGCTAAGTTTAATGATTATTTTGCATACAGTGTTTAATTGATCAAACAGTCCATTGAATTGGTCGATGAACCTGACGAAATAAAACAGCTAGTAGTTTTTGATTTGAAGTTTTTCACCCAATTACATTAGATGAACTTAGAGTTATTTGTTTTTCATTAGGAAAATCGGCTGGAGTAGATAATGTTAATGCTAGAGTTATTCAAGATTGCTTTCATGTCATTGGCCACATCTTTCTGGACCTTATTAATGAATCATTGCAAACTGGACATGTGCCACAAATTTGGAAGGAATCCTTAGTGGTCGCTATTCAAAAATTTGCTGGAACGATTAAAGCCGAAGAGTTTTGTCCCATTACATGTTGCACACATTAGAGAAAATTTTAGAACTTGTTGTTAAAGGCCAGCTGTTGGAGTATTTAAATAGTAATAGTTTGTTGATACCAGAACAATCGGAATATCAGGAAGGTCATTCTTGTGAAACCGCGTTGAATCAGCGAAATGGAAAAATAACTTGGAGCGTAAAGATACGATTGTTGATGTTTTTGGATCTAAAACGCGCTTTTGAAACAATGTCTAGGCCCTTAATGTAACGATCAATCAAGCGCTTTGGAATTACGAGTACTGCATATAAATGGGTTGAAAGCTATTTGTCTGACAGAACTCAACGGACTGTTTTTAACGATTCTGTTTCCAGTCCCGTGGGGAATAACCTTGGAGTGCCCCAGGGAAGTGTATTAGGGCCCCTGTTATTTATTATGTATATTAATGACCTGTGGCGTGTTTTACGATTTTGCGACATTAATCTTTTTGCAGATGATACTGTGTTATTCATTGCAGCTAAGGATTTAGATGATGCCGTTTTACACTTGAATGAAGATTTGCGTTCTCTAAGTAGATGGTTGAAGTAAAAGCAGTTGAAATTGATTACAAGTAAAACTAAATTTATGGTAATTTTGCGGAATCGAGTAAATGAGAACGAATCTGTTGTAATTGATGATGAGACTATTGATCGCGTTCGGGAGTTCACACTTAAGTTCAACACTCACATTGACAATGTCAGCAAGAAAATTGCCAAGAAGTATGGAATTCTATGTCGTCTGAAAAACGATTTAACTATTGCCAGTAAAATACAGCTATACAAATCAATCGTCTCTCCTCATCTAGACTTTTGCCCTTCCATTTTGTTGTTGGCCAATGAAACACAAATATCGAGATTACAGCGCTTGCAGAATAAAATAAGGCGTTTGATTTTGAGATGTAATAGATTCACTTCCTCAACCTTGATGCTAGGCGCCTTACAATGGTGAAGCAAAAAATTGTATATTTGTCTATGGTGTTCATTTTTAAAGTAGTTAATGGTTTGCTGCCTCAATATTTGTGTGATTGAATTGAAAGAGGAAGTGATTTTCGATGATATAATACTAGAAACGCAGTTGAAATAAGAACACCACATTCCTTGACTTGTGCTTCACAAAATTCATTATATTTTAAAGGAATAAATGTTTTAATTCGATACCTAGACATATCATGTTAAAAGGCACTGGATTTCACACGTTAAAACTGTCTTTTGCACAATAATGCAGTGTTTTTTTTTTATGAATTGGCAAATTATGTATCTTGACAAAGTTATCTCTAACGGATTATTTTGTATGGATAGCTGTCATAATGACTGCAAAAACTATTTTTGTTCGCCATGATGGTGATGATGGATTTTTAATATTTGATATGATAAAGGCTGGACCGCGCAAAAATTGGTCGACAAAAAATCGTTTCTTTCAGTCAAAATTCAAATCACAAAAATTTTCTTATTTTTCTTTTGGTAGTTCAATTCATATATTTAAAGGAAAAAAATGTTCATTTATTATTTTGGGTTGCCAAATCCGAACTGCCGTGCCTTCCTCTTAACCCCTTCCATTAAATTTTGCACAGTGGTCTCATCGACCTTATTCGCCGCCGAACGCCAGTTAGATTTAAACTGTTGCTCGTTTTCCATGGATTTATTAGATTTTTTGAGATTCCTTTTGACCACGGCCCAATACCGTTCGATAGGGTGGGGTTCTGGGTTGTTGAGATGGTTGTGGTCTATGGGTACCACAACCACGTTGTTCGCATCGTACCACTCGATTGCCTTTTCCCCATAGTGGCAGCTCGCCAAGTCCGGCCAGAACAGCACAGTTCTATTATGTTGCTTTGGGAATGGTAGCAGCCACTTTTCCAGGCACACCTGGACGTAGATCTCTTAATTGATGGTTCCCGTGGTAATGAAAATGCCGCGTTTTAGACCACACGTGCATAGGGCCTGTCAGACGAGATATTATTCGGGAACTTCGATAGTTTGATGGTTTTGAAAATTTCAGCCACCTTCCCTTTTCCTGATGTGGTGTAAAACTCCTGTCCCGAAAGCTGCTTGACATAAGTTTCGTCGTCCATGACGACACAGTCGAACTTTGTGGGTAGATTCGTATACAGCTTTCGGGACCGCTGCTTTGCCGACGTGTTTTGTTAGTAAACTCCTTCTTAATCGTCGACAACCCAGCTCATTTCTAGGCCCGCTGCACAGTAGTATGGGAGACATTGAGCTTGCCAGCGACGTCCCGGATGGAGAGGTTAGGATTCCGCTTATATTTCACCGCCACTTTCTTCGTCGTCGCCGCCACGTCCGGATTACGATTGCCGCCGCTTCCAGGCTTCCTAGCGGTTGACAGACGCTCCTCGAACACTTTTAAAACGTTTGTCACGGTCGATTTGGCCACATCTAGCAATTTTGCCAACTTGGCGTGTGAGAACGTGGGATTCTCTTGCTGCGTGAGCAAAATTTTGACACGCTGTTCCTCTTGCTTGAACGTCATTTTGAAAACTGCAGAGCAAACGGTAAAAACCCATCATAGCAACCATTGTATATACACTCAACTTCCAAATGCAGCATTTCAGGTTATTTTTTATGCATTTTTAACAGAAAAGCACCAATTTGAAGTTGAACAATTTTTGCGCGTTCCAGACTTTAGTAGTAGATTTAAAAAAAGTAGTCTACAAAAGTTTGAGCCTCGCGCACGTATTACGGATATAGGGGACTTAATTTAAAATTTGATAAAAAATACTTTGAGTTAGTAGTAAGTTTTCTGGCAAATTTTTGGGGTTCGTGAGCATTCCTGACATTGCTGAAAATTATGATAGCATCAGATTGCGTGGTTGCTAGTGTAATAAGATGCTTTGTTGATTGTTCATTAACTCTTGATTGCTTGTAATGCTTAAGAATATTTTAGGTGGACAGAAAGGCGAACTAAGAGGTGGACGCCTGAGCTTTTCCACATTTATATCGCTGTGAAGCAACTGTTAACTCTAGAGGGAATTTATATCTGCAACTGTAACTCAATCGAACTGTTTGCTAACCTGGTTAAAATGTCATATTTAATTATCTTAAAGATAAATCGTCCAGCTAAAACCTTTGTAGGGGTAAGAGGTGGGACCAGAATCAGCATCATCACTTTTTTTTTTCCTCTGTTCGAGACATAAAACTACTGCGACCAGTAAATTGATCTATTGTAGTATATCCCGTGTCCTTAGTTTAGTGCATGTCGCATTACTCCATCACTATTGAGAAATGATGAAGTATTCGGTTTTGATACAGTTGTCATTCTTGTCTTCATCGCAAGGAATCGATTCTAATTGAAAGGTTCTGCTATTTATACCCATCGGAGTGTTGAAACACCCTCCAAAGGCGCACCCCTTTGTCAGTCAAAATTGGATTCCTTGCAACAAAATTAAAGAATGACACCGATAGTGACCATGCATCAGAATCCTAGTCTTAACCACTTCAAACTAGGGAACAACGAATAGAAGATTAGGAATCACATAGGTGAAGACTAACTAACTCATTTTTTCCTTGTTTCAAGATCATCCTCGGTAGACAAAGCCAAGTCTTGTCACTATCAACAAGAAATAAAAAGTAACAAGGACTAAGATGTGTTCCTTGGATTACTGAAAAATCCTGTTCGGTGGTAGATCTTACATCCCGTAGTGTACCACGAAAAGGTGATCTACCCACGTTACGGGGCTTATGGAGGCACTTAAGGAGCTTTATAGAAATTGATTGAAAGTAATTTTCGAGAATTTCAGAGAAATTTTATCAACAGACTACTAGAACATTGTGGAAGTTTTGAGAGCGTCTGGAACACTTCAAAAACTTAAGGAATGTTGCGGGAAATTGAAGGCAGTTTAATTTACTTCATACAAAATGCAGGAACTGTCTAGAAGTGCTAATCATTTTAGGGATATCTAGATAAATTAAAGGAAGTACAAAAAACTTCACAGAAGTCCAGTGAACTTTCAGAACATCTTAAAAAGATGCTAGAATATCACCACCCACATCCTTCTCCAAAGGGGGAGTTTGGTAAAGAGAGCTGAAAAAACCGATTTGTACCTTCCTTAAAAAAAGTTGTCCTAGCTCGCTATTCTAATATCTATATACAATCTTCACACTGCCGTACTCTAACGGAACTATCAACTCTATGCTTTCTTCTACTCCATCTCTCGTATAAAAATTACCACTACAGTCTGTTATTTGAAATTAGCATCTTCAACTAAGTTTTATGAAGTTCATACAAATTTCAAAAACGTTCAAATAGTTCCGGGAATTCTAGGGAAGTCCAGAGTACCTAAAAGAATTTTTGAAAATTCTAGAAATATATCAAGAATTCAACAGCAGGCCAAACAACTAAAGGAAAGTTTTAAGATTTTTAAGACATCACGTATCTTTTGAAAAAAATCTTGAACAGCTCTTTTCTCGCAAACCAAAATACACCCGCGCAAATCAACAACACTATTCTCCCTTTTCCGATAGTGCACTTGATTGGCGTGGTCCTTTTTAAATGTGATGCGAGATTTCCTTTAATTTCGGGCAGTAACAAGAACTTCAGAAAAGCTCCAAGAGCATCAAAGAACATGAAAGAATCCAGAGCAGTTGCATTAACTTCATGTAAATTTCAGGATCTTTTCAGTTGTTCCGAGAGCCTCAATCTGATCGTTCCAAAACTTCAGCATAGTTCCGAGAGCATTAGCAAATTTACGGAATTGTAGGATAGCGCGAGAACAGTTTAAGGGAAGTTCCATAAACTTCAGAGCAGTTTGAGAAGTTTGGAAAAATTGCTGGAACTTCAGTGAAGACTAGAAAATTTCACGGGTGTTAGATTAGTTTCAGACAACTGCAAAACCTTTTAAGAAGTTCCGAGACCTTAATTTTCAGAGAAATTTAGAGCCTCAAAGGGCAGTCGACACATTTTACCAGAATGTATGTTTTTGCCAGATTGTTGGACAGTTTTTGTAGCGTGACTAGAAAAAATTAAAAGTAATCTTCAAATATTATTGCAGATCTGGAAACTGTTATTTGAATAGCTCCAAAGTATTTGGTGAGTGCCTATGTTGCGTGACGTTACAACGTTTTGCACTTCTCATCTATACTACTGGATAACTACTCCTCAAATCGTTTGAGCTACTCAAATAAAAAAATCTTGATCAATTATTATAGGACATTTAAAGCACTTTCCAAATCTCCTATAATATGTATGGTAACTTTAAAAAAATCAGTCACAGTACAAACATTGTCAAATTACAACAAACATGGTCCTTCTCGGTAGTGCTAAACGATTCTTATGCTTCTAATCGGCTGGTTGTTGCAAAAACATTCAGCAGCAGAAATTTGACTCCTCAAAATCTCATGTTCATCTCTGTGCTCCCGGTTAATAAAAAATCCTTAAATCTCGATAACTTTTTCGAAGCCCACGCATGTTAACACTACCATCAGATAGGGGAACATTTCCCCTACCTGATAGTGGTGTTAGTGTGCGTAGGCGAGCTACCAGTTACGTCAAATTGACGATCAAACGCATTGTTTACAAAAGCTGATACGTCCTTTCGAAAAAGTTATCGAGAAATAATATAATTGAATTTGATACCACGAACTGTTATAATTCCCACTTTCCCTTCCTAATATTGCCAACACACACAGTATGCATTTCGAGATTAATTCCAAACCTTTCAACCGTCCCCCCCAATGCACTTCACCTTTCAATCTAATTTTCCCACAGCGGGAAGCTATGCACATTGAAAAGTCGTCACATTCAATCCAAACGAACCGTGCGTGGCAGCACGAAGAAGTTGAATCGATGTTTAATTAAATTAGGCAACTATGTCTCGTCCTCGAAGCCCCCGCCCTTGCCGTCGTGGTGTAACAAAGTCACCCGCAGCGTGTTACAAAGCCATTCTCTGGCTGTAAGTTGGCACTTTGCCGCAGAGCCGGGTTGGGTGCTGCTGGATCGGTTGAAACTATCGATGGAAGAATGCAGAAAGTTTTCCCCCGACCGGTGTGGGAGTTGGTTGGTCGGTTGGTCTTCGTAGATGGTCCTTCTTCCGGGTGATCTGCGCACAGTCGCCCCCATCTCTCGCAATTACTTCCGCCGGGTTCAAGAAGGAGTTGAAAACTTCTCCCCTGATTTGCATAGTTCAGCTTGATTGGAAACTATTCGGATGGTTAATGCAGGCGATTGTTGCTGCGCTGCCGGAAGAACTTTGGTATTTTATTTCCGGAGCAGAGCGGAGTGTAAAGTTATCTTAGATTCGAGCTCTGGTTTAAAATTCGAGTATTATTTTTTTTTATCCGGAGCAACAAGTTAAAGGAATCAATTATGGAAACTTTTCTACCGGCGAAAATTCCATTACAGCGTTGTTGTGTGGAAATCCACTGCCATCCTATCCTCCAGGGAAGGTGATGACACAATCCATTACAGGCTCTGGGAAGTCAGTTCGAGAAAGTTGTAGGAAAATGCATCCAATGTACAGCACCTCCCTTTATCCCAGGGCCTCGTCCAGTGTGCAGAGCTTAAAAATCTTGCAGCAAAATGTAATTAATCACTTTTCTAAAAGCTTTTTGTGTCAGGCGAAGAGTAATTCAATTTTTCGTACCACTTTCTCCGAGCTCCTGCAGTGGTTTGTCGGAACGGAAACGAAAAACCGGCGTAGGTTTTCCCACACTTGGCTTCGTCCGGCCAGATGCTACCATCAACGAAATTGATTTTTGATGAAAGATGATGGGAATTAAAACTTTTGCTGTCAACCAGACTCTTGATGCCGCCTGGGTTGATCTTGATGTCACTTTGCCTTAGGAACCTTAGCCACTGTGTTGTTGTTGTTGTTGTTGTTTATTACCAGCACTTAACACCTGCTGATGCATTCGCGTCTTTAAAAAAAAGGTTGTGTACAGTGTGTTTTATGATGTGGTGTTAGTGTTAATTGTTAAGTTCACACTTAGCTGTTTACTGCTCCGGTTCAGTTGTTGCAGTTACCCGGTAGCAGTAGAGCGAAACTACCATAGGGGGGGGACTAATCACAAACACTTAGTGTTCACGGTTCGGATCTGTGTTCAAACTAAATTTTCACAGGTTATTTACAACAGCTTGAAACTAATTATATTTCAATTTAAAAAAAAAAAACTTAATAAAATTTCGCTTACATTTTTAGTTTTGCTAATTAACCTTCCTTTCTTTCCAAGTTACGTTTGGAGGAGTTTTCCAGTACTACAAACAACATTTCAATAAATTTACATACAGTTCAACATAAAATATATTGTTGTTTTACTTACGATAAATCCGAAAGTGGTACGGTTACCCCACCGAATACAGACTGCAGATTAAACTATCAAACGAATAGTTTTGTTATCTTTAATACTTGTTGATGCAACGCGCTTTTGCCATAAAAATTTTTTTTCCTTGATTTTGTTTTCCGTCGATCTTGTTTTCCGTGCTGAACCTACCTATCGACCCATAACTCATGAACCGGGGGACCAACGGCTTTAATCATTGTTATTATTTAGTTGAATCGAATACTAATCATAATATCAAATCTCCGGAATTCAGTGAATAAGTGACAATAATTCATTACCGATTTTAATCCAAAGCATTTTTTACATGACGAGGATGAATTTAAAAAATTAGCAAAAAAAAAAACTGGTGGCCAGGATAACTTAGAGATGTTGAGTAAATAGGACTGACGTGGACAACATGGAAGATTTATATAGTACATTATCAGCGTTTGCTACGAGCTGAAACTGTGATAGATTTCTGGCTATGTTCTTTGATTTCCTTGTGGATTCCGACGAGGGTTCCGATCATGCTTCCATACCTTCATATTATAATGATTAACAGCTTATCTAAGTTGAGGAGTCAGCTTGACAACTCCTGTGGCATCTTGAAATGTTTTGAACCACCCTAGTGGTCTTTTTTAATCCAAATTTATAGACTAGCCAAAATGAAATAAATCAAGCCAAAATAGACCGAACTTTGTGTCAATACAAACGCCTGTATGTTGTTAACCTGGAAGGTAAAACTTGAACTTCTCAGAAAGACTTTTCGGGAAAGTTCAAGCTTTTTCTGACGATTTAATAGAACCATGCTTCCCATTACTAGCGGTAGATTTCATTCAACATTATAACCCAACATCAAGCATTTTCAAGAGTTAGTAAACTACTCGCGTCAAAACTCTTGCTTATGACACTCCTCCGACCGCTTGAAAGCAGCATGTGCATGGTAGGTAGTGGAATCGGTACTGGACTATTACGGGGTAAGCTCGCTGTGTATGTATGGTTCATATATCTCGGTACCTATACACACTTAATCTAGCTCGGTAAAATCTCCTACAGCCGATTACCTCGGCATTTACTTTTGCTGATATCTCTGCAAAATATCTGTTTGTTAGCTGATATCTCAGCAAATAGTTATTTGTTAGCTGAGTCTCGGCAATTGTTTTACTGAATCTCAGCAAAATAAATTGCAGAGCTTCTGTGGGCACTGCCTGTATGCGTCAAGATCGCGTTACTGGAGCTTCTAAGCAGAGGCTGGTGTAGTGGCGTGTACCCTATTAGCTGGCGAACCGGAATAATTTTGCTGGTAGTACGGAGAAATAAAGAGGAACCCCGGGATGAAAGCTGTCGATAAGTGGGCGAAGAGTGTTGGGTTCAAAATACTACTAGAGCTACGAAATCGAACATCTTCTACGGCAGTCCCAACGCCTGTCGAGATTCTAGCAGCAATATCAGCATCGATCGTGTAGTTCTATCGGAGACGAATCGTTTGAAAGCCATCGGTGTCACCCTCGACCGGTCACTGACTTTCAAACAGCATTGTAAGACTGTGAAAACTACATGCGACTCAAGGCTGCGAATTCTTAAAATGATTACGGCTAAACTTCCACGAGGGCAACGCGAGTCTCTTCTGTGCATAGCAGAGATGTCGGATTTACAGACATGTCTATGAATTTACAGACTTTTATCTTTTTCACAGACATTTTTTTCGTTACATACATTTACAGATTTTTTAGTTTTTTCACAGATATTTACAGACTTTTGTAATGAAGGGAAAATTTTAAAATTTATTGGGTTACACTGCTTTACATCTTTAATCAAATAATACGTGCGATGCATTTTGCAACACGCAACACCAAATCGTACTTTTTCAAATCCACCACACGATAATCAATACTTGCACTAATCATTATATTGAGTTCCATGTGAATTGAGGTATCGCACGATACATTTCAGTGCATGTCAGAATCTGTCCACTTTCCGGGGGTATCCGGTACATCTGAAAAAGGCCATTGTTATCATTGGGCTGAATATGTAAACCATTGATCTTATAGTAAAATTCTAATGTGATATGAGGTGTTGCATGATGAATTTTTGATATCATTATTTATATCTTCGGAACCATTATTTCGATCGGAAAAACAATCAATAGCGATCTATGGGGATCTGAAACACATCTTCTGAAACTCGTTCCACTCAAATAGGTCCAGCCATCTCTGTGAGAAATTGAGTGAATACAGTCATACTAACTTACACACAAACATACATACAAACATACACACATAAAATCACTTATACAGAAACATTTTCCGATCCCGGTGAGAGGAGTTATGTGAAGCATATTGGAATATGCCATTCGTCTCTCCAGGTCTTGAAACGAAATTGTGTTTTTCAAGTTATATCATAGCCTTTCGATACACCTTGGTGTACGCGAAAGGAAAAAAAATGGTCAGCAAATTGTGTTATATTTAGCCAATTTTTTCTTCCCTAGGTATATAATTATTTCGCAAATGTAATAAATATGTCGCTTTATATATATCTTATTTTAAAACTTTATTTGTAAAATCGTTAAGTGTTTAGTGCCAATTCATCGTACTTGACTTCGTTGAACAGTACTCTCCATTTCTTGATGATCTTTATTTCGATATTCCTTCCTATCTGAACCGTTTCAGCAACCCAGATTCTAATTCATCAACACTTTTTTAGCACAAAGAGCTTAGAATCGTATTAAGGGGGTATCCCAATCTTTTGCCTTTTTTCGGCCTGTTTTTCAATTAATTTTTTTTCAAGGAAAATGAATAGTAATGCGCCTAACTCTTTGGGATTCTTGTTTATTGAACATTAAAGTTTACAAATAAATTTTTTTCGACATAAAAAAAGACATTATTGACGTCACAAAATGGTGGCAAACAGACCCCTGTTCGCCGCAAACGCCTGGACGGGCGAAGACTTTTCTCTGGAACGGCTTCATCTGAAACAGATTTCGTGATGAAATTATAATCTGCATAAGATTCTCTGGAGCTTCTCCCGTTGGCAGCAAAAAATCTTGCAAATTAACAAAATGGCGGCCATATGAAAAAACAGGCGATTTTTAGCCCGCTTTTTTGCAGCTTTAAGGTGCTTCAAACAATGTTAAATGTTAATATTTTTGGCTGAAAGTGGGAGAAGCTCCAAAGAATTTAATAAGGAACAAAATGCGCAAAGATTCAAGTCAATATCTCTTATAGTTTCTGAGAAAAATCTTCGCCCGATAAAAAAAATGTGGTTTCGAGAAAAACGCGTTTAAAGTTTTGACTTTAGTTAAAACCATTTGGGGGTTCTTACCATTAGTCAGCTATGCCTGGACACCGAATTCGCTGATCGGAAAACGGCTTGGGGGGATGAAAGTATATAGTCTAAAGTACAAAAAAACGTGAAAAAAAAAATTTGATTTTTCGAAAAAAAAGATCGGGAATACCCCCTTAATTAGCTTATAAATAGCTCTTTTTATTGTCTATTTCTCCATATTTAGGTGGTGGTAAGTTGAATATTTTACTTAGATGTGCTCGTTCTCCTGCTCCTGGCGTGCAAAAGGACCAGTACTAAGTTACTAACGGGTTTTCATAATACAAGACATATAAGATCGACTCAAATTTAAGTTTAATTTACTCAGCTCTAGAAAACGTAGTTTACTTGTCGACTGAGTAAAATTTTCCGAGGCTTTATTAATCTTTTCGAATATGAGAAAAATCGACAATTTAGTCATTCTAGAAGTATACACTCAAATAATAAATCACATATCCTATGGAAAATATTCATTAGAATTCCACATAATTTTCATGTGATATCATAATAGGGAATTTCACCACAAAATCACATGAACCTTACGTATCAAATGAAATTTAAGCAATTTATCTTATAGAACTCATGTGATCACATGAATGTTATGTGAAATCCAGATATATATCATTGGTTTTGTTAGAGGAAAATTATTATGTGCATTCCCAATGGAAACCACATGAAAACTTTTTTCCTTATACTAATTTCACACAGCAAAAAAAAAACTGAATTTTAACGTAAGCGTAATAAAACATATCATCCGGCAGAGACAGAGATGGTGCTGTTGCGCTGGTAGGAAGTGATAAAAATCTTCATATAAAAATATTACAAAAAAATAGAGAAGTGAGAATAATTCACTTCCGGTGCATATTCAGATCAAAAAAAGTGAACGACAGCCTAAGGAAATCAGTTGTGGACTTTGTCGTTCAGTTTTTTCCAGGAAATTATTGTTAAAAAAGCTACAATTATTTAAGAATGATATTTCTCCTTGCAGTTTTACCTGCTTTATTACCGGTCCCCAGAGAGCAAAAAAAAAAATCAAATTTGAGAGAGAAAATTTGCTCTTACTAGTTCAATTTCTCAACATGGCATGTATTTTGATCATTTTAGAAGTCCCTCCCTTTTTACATATTTTGCCAAAAGATACTTTCAGTCCCGGCCCATTCATAGAAATCGGCGGGAAATCCTGTGAGGGTGAGCTATTTTGCGTGCAGA
Source organism: Ochlerotatus camptorhynchus (assembly GCF_037179485.1). NCBI lineage: Eukaryota > Metazoa > Arthropoda > Insecta > Diptera > Culicidae > Ochlerotatus > Ochlerotatus camptorhynchus. The sequence goes on from NW_027041174.1 coordinate 115,531, forward strand.
ATGTGTAAAAAAGAAGGGACTTCGGATGATAATCTAAATGCGTATATAGTGGTACCAGACATGTTTTGCACTGCACTGTCCTCTGTGAACAATTAACGGAAAACAGATTATGTGTATTTTCCATTAGATGTCATCGCCAACAACAGCAGTGACATCTGATGGAAAATGATTGCAGAAGCTTGACAAAATGATTAATTAAAAAACTAGCAGAAAAAAGACCCGTGTAATTTAATTTCTAGCGTAATTTTATGCAATATATCGCGCACATGAAATATATCTCTCTAAATTACACGACATCGCGTAAAATGCTACTACTTTTGTCTGAGTTTTGTCAACAATCAATACGAAACTAACGATTTTAAATTGGCTCACTACTTGATAAGCCTATTGGTCCCAAGCAAACGATTAACTTACCCCATTCTAGTCGAAATTCTACTACTACACAATGTTTGTTTTGATTTGCTATGAAATTTTGACAGATAAAATGAGGGGTTAGTGGATTTTCGAGGGATGAATCGATCAGCTTGGGACCGAAGAGAGTACCAGAGCTGAGTCAAAAAGTTGAGCACGTTATTCCGGGACCTTCTAGCCTTAGAGTTACCTCTATGGTTTTGCGCTGCGCAAGTAATGTACTCGACTTTCACGTAAACTTTCTGGACGTGTTCAGTGTACCTGTCAGGAAGCAGAAAAATAAGTCTGCCATTTTTCTTGTGCGTTTTGATTGATTTCTAGTTTCATGATCAATAAATTTCAATTTCAATTCTAAACTCTTGTATTACGCATTTCCCACCATACTGGACAAATAAGCGCATTTTCACTTATTAAAAAGTGTGATAAAAGTGCACGTTTATGTCAAATCGTTTTGTTGTCTTCGGTGCACTTATTCCTTATGGAGCAAGAAATAAGTGCTCCGAAGACAACAACACGATTTGACGTAAACGTGCACTTTTATCACACTTTTTGCATTTTTGGAGCAGTCCAGTTTTAGTTGCAACCATCAATAAATGGATGTTAATAGTAATGTTTGGTTGGCGAGATAATTCGTTGTTTGTTTTTCTTTTTGGTTTCCCACGGTAACAAAAACGGATTGTTGTATTTTATGCTGATCATGCTACCCAGACCGCCCAGACCTTTTCAATCTTAAATATAGGGCCCTATTGATCAGTTCACGAAGATTTGCCGCACTCTTCTCTCACCCGTAAGTTTTGACAGTTTTGGGTGGTTTGTTTTGGCTCCCATTCGTTGCTATCTCTTTTACTCAGAAGCAAAATGATAGGGAGCAAAAAGTGAGGTTAGGGACCGTGCACTGATCTATTATGTAGCAGTGACCAGAAATGACGCTTGGCTTGATTTACCTAATTGTTATAAAAAGATTATCTACAGATAATATTATTGTTACTTTTAGTGAAAACTAATTGTGAAGCCTCTTATTTAATTACACTTTATAAATATAAATATAAGATCTCCTTATTTAGAGTGATATCTCCTTGGATTAATTCCAAAGTTATCCAGACTACAGAGTAATAACATAGAGGTAACTCTAAGACTAGTAGGTCCCAAAGAAACGCGCTCAACTTTTTGGCTCAGCTCTGGTACTCTCTTTGGTCCCAAGCTAATCGATGCACCCCTCGAAACTTATGAAAATCCACGAGCCCCTCATTGCATCTGTCAAACTTTCACAGCGAATCAAAACAAACATTGTGTAGTACTAGAATTTTGACTAGAATTGGGTACGTGCTAGTCAAGTATAGTGAGCCAATTTAAAATTGTTAGTTTCCACCGGTTGGCAATAACATGTTATAGCGCTGCCTTGATGCTGGTTTCTGTGATACAAGTATTTGACAACCGTTATAAAATGTTACGCGTGTTTCGTCTGGCTAATCGAATCCCGATCTGTGCAAGCGTGGTTAAGTGCATAGTCGCATTAATGTTAACCACAAACAAAGTGACAGACGACTTACTGGCGAAGAAATCCATTAAAATAATGTGGTTCACTATAATAGAATTTTCTTGGAAGCTTGTGCCATCATCCACCAGATGGGTAAGTTTTTTTTTTGATTTGAACAAAGTTGATTTTGTGTACAATGATTCTTTGACAGTGTGCAAAGAGTGCGTATCATTTTGTCATTTTTTTTTATGCATTTCAGTTTTGAGTAGAGTGAAAGAGATAGAACCAAAATATTCTAGTACATTTGGTGAAAATGCTAGTTCAATCCAATAGTAGTGTTGCCATGTGGTACAATCCAGTAGTAGTGGTGTTGCCATGTGGTACACTGAAAAATTGCAATAGCAGGTTAGTCACCAAAGTTTTCGAGCCGCTCCGTCTGTCACTTCGTTTGTGATGTTAACTGCAATCACTTTACCGGTTATTCCGATGATCAGATGGTTCAACGCACTCAAGCTGCCTGACAACGGTCGAATTTTCCACTGATCGTGCGATCCAGTGATGCACGGATGTGTGCCGTTCGTGTGACGCAAAACTGAATTGAAATGCACGTGTTAATTTTGGCATCTGATGTATCTTAATTTTCGTCGCGAAACTTTGCTGTCTGATTCGCGTTTCGACTCGGTTTTCGTGGGAATGCTGCCACCCACTCACGAAGGAACGATCCTCCATGCACTTCCAGGTACGGGAGATACGGTTCGCTTGGCAAAGCGGTGATTACCGGTCAGTTTCTGCTATGCACTGGGACGGTAGTACGTAGAAGGAATAGCCACTCGGACGAGAAAACTTTTGCTCTGCCGCTTTCGGTGCTTTGCCTGATGGTCTGCTATGTGTCAGTGTGTATGTGCGGCGGAAACGTTGTCCGCAAAAGTTGTAGATAACGTTCTCTTACTTCGTTTCGTTTCAAATGATGCGGCCCATGCAGCATAATTACTTGCACACGCTCAAGTGCCATCTTCTTCATCCGTGCTTGCGCCTGTATTCACCTTTCCGTCTTCTTTCACGCCTTTTCGTTTTGCTTTGCCCTCTACTTCTTCCTCTGCAAAACCACCCTCGATTTTTCTTCTCCATCTTCTTGCTTTATTTGCATTATTTTCTGTCATCTTCATCAGTTTTCCATTTCTGCCCCTAGGCAGCAGCAACTCCTCTCCTTTGTCTTCTTGATTTTCCCTCTGCCCCGCTTTCTGCATCTTGTTCTCCCACTTTGTTTGTTTCTTCTCCATCATCCTCTGTTTTCTTCTATTGTCCTTAATATCCTCTGAATCCGCTTCTCTCTTTTCCTCGTTTTCACAATGTTCGATTGATATTAGCTTCATGCAGGACCCAACAAAAAATTCAAAGTCACAAATAGGTATACATTGAATAAATGCTTTATAACAGTGTACAATGCTGAATAAAACAGGATGTCGAATTATGTACTGAAAAAAGTTCATTGAGATCGATATCAATCTGATATGATTAATTTCCTTATTAAAAGCTTTATAAACGTTGACTGTCTTCCTGATTCAGAACCAGAAGTTTGATCTAATAACAAACTGAATAAGTGTAATTTGCACATACATTGTCGCTTTAATTCGACTGTTTCAATTGATTTAATAAAATGCTTTACTAAACGTCTTGTAAATGTTTTCCAGCTCCATTATTAGACTTCATTGCATTGCTTTAAAATATTGCTGTATAAAGGTGAATACAGTCAGCAAAATAGCTCTTATACCACCCAACAAACAATTCAGAGTCACAAATAAGCATATATATTGAATAAATGCTGTATAACAGTGTACAATGCTGAATAAAAAGAGTTGTCGAATTATGTGCTGAAAAAGCTCATTGAGATCGATAGATGCACATTTTTTTCCAGTGTTTCCTCTGATCTGATTAATTTACTTATTAAAAGCTGTAAAAGTTTTAAATGTCTTCCCAATTCAACGCCAGAAGTTTGATCTAATAACAAACTGAATAAGTGTAATTTGTACACACATTGACACTTCAATTCGATTGTTTTCAATTGATTTAATAAGATGCTTTATTAGACGTCTAATAAATGTTCTCCAGCTCCATTATTAGATTTCATTACATTTCTTTACAATATTGCTGAATAAAGGTGAATACAGTCAGCATAATAGCTCTTATACCACTATGCGTTCATGTTGTAATCACATGATTTGTAAATGCTTTATAAACGACGTATTAGATTCATTATTCGACAACACTGATTCAGTCTAACAACACGGTGGAATCAGTAGAGTAGTGGTTACCGTTTCCGCTTTCCAATTAGAAGGTCGTGAGTTCAATCCCAAGCTCGACCATTTTTTTTATTTGTGTTCTACGTCTAATGAATTTAAATAGTAATCATCGATCACGTGACTCACGACAATGAATGCATTGATCTAGTTTAAAATATAAACGAGCATCCTTTCTATCGACTTGGAGAGGTGAAGAGGTAACTGTTACATTGGTCTCATTTAAAACAACGGTGAATGAATTAATCATTCCCACAGGGCCTTGAAGGAGCTAGAGTTGCGATCGGGAGTGCTGATATGATGAATTCTAGGATAGCTCAGATGACAAGGCAAGCGGCTGGTGATCGGAAGGTACATGGTTCGAATCCCACGTAATGACATGTATAAGTATTTAATCAATTTTCTAATGTCTGTGTGGTGCGAGCCACGTCAGAAATAATGAATACAACAATACACTTAAGAAGCACACCCTTCCCTGTCCCCGTCTTTCTTATTTTCGGGTAAATTTTCCCACAGTTGAATAATCGTTTAATAAATGTATAATAATGTCTAATTAAACGTTACTTCACATGAGAATCAAGCATATACAGAGAATCACTGTTTTAAGGAAGCAGTGATGTCTAATAAACGCTGAATAATCAAAAATTTTACCGTATAAACTCTGTTACAACTCATATGAGTCGAATAAAAGCTTATCGGCATACCTTATACAACACCGAGTAGTTCAATGTTGTGGTTGAATAAATTCTTCAGATTTGTGTGAACAAAGCCTGAACAGAAGTTATTTTTAAAAATAGTACAAGTAAAATTAAGCATGCAGTTGAATAAAATGGCCAAGATGTCGTTTCTTCAATAGACGATTGTTTGTTGGGGAACTTCAGCAACCGCCTTTCATTGTCATCATCGTTGCATCGTTGCGGCGTGGGCCGGGAACCGAACACAAGTGAATTGGACGGTTTCGAAGCAGACATTAAAATGCTTGAATCCAGGTATGCTGCGATTTGCCACTCTCTATTGCTGAAAGACAGTTAGCCTAATCGGACAGAATGATCAGGTCATTTATTGTACTCGCCCCAATTTGATCGCATACCCAACAAACAATTCACAGTCACAAATAAGCATACACATTGAATAAATGCTGTATAACAGTGTACAATGCTGAATAAAACAAGATGTCGAATTATGTGCTGAAAAAAGATCGATAGATGCGCCTTTATTCCGCCGTTTGCTCTGATATGATTAATTAACTTATTAAAAGCTTTATAAACGTTGACTGTCTTCCTGATTCAGAACCAGAAGTTTGATCTAATAACAAACTGAATAAGTGTAATTTTCACATACATTGTCGCTTTAATTCGACTGTTTTCAATTGCCTTAATAAAATGCTTTATTAGACGTCTTATAAATGTTTTCTAGCTCCATTATTAGATTTCATTGCATTGCTTTACAATATTGCTGTATAAAGGTGAATACAGTCAGCAAAATAGCTCTTATACCACTATGCGTCCATGTTTTAGTTGAATGCTTTGTAAATGCTTTATAAACGACGTATTAGATTCATTATTCCACATCACTGCCCAAAAACAATTCAGAGTCACAAATAAGCATATAGATTGAATAAATGCTTTATAACAGTGTACAATGCTGAATAAAACGGGTTGTCAAATTATGTGCTCAGAAAACCTCATTGAGATCGATGATGCGCCTTTATTTCGCTGATTGCTCTGATTTGATTGATATACTTATTAAAATCTATACAAACGATGACTGTCTTCCTGATTCAACACCAGAAGTTTGATCTAATAACATACTGAATAAGTGTAATTTGCACATACATTGATGCTTTAATCCGACTGTTTCAATTGATTTAATAACATGCTTTATTATACGTCTAATAATTGTTTTCTAGCTCCATTACTAGATTCCATTGCATTGCTTAACAATATTGCTGAATAAAGGTGAATACAGTCAGCATAATAGCTCTTATTCCACTATGCGTTCATGTTTTAATTGCATGCTTTATAAATGCTTTACAAACGGCGTATTTATTCATTATTCCACAACAGTGATTCAGGCTAATAACAAAACGAAATTGGTAGCATAGTGGTTACCGTTTCCGCTTTCCAAGAAAAAGGTCGCGAGTTCAATCCCAGCCTCAACCCTTTTTTTTATTTATGTTCTACTCCTAATTAATTTAAATCGTAATCATAAATCGTATCACTCACGACAACCAATTCATAGATCTATTGAAAAGAATAGCATCCTTTCCATCGAAATTAGATAGATGGAGAGGTAACGTTGGTCTAATGTTAAACAACTATGAATGAATTAATCATTCTCACATCTCCTTGAATTAGCTAGAGCTACGGCTGGAAGTGCTGATAGGTTTTCAGATTCAAGCTTTTATTGCTTATTTAGCTGCTCATATGATGTATTCTAGGATAGCTCAGATGGCAAGGCAAGCGGCTGGTGATCGGAAGGTCATGGTTCGAATCCCATTTAACGACATGTGTGTGTATGTATGTATGTATGTATGTATGTAATAAATTCGACAGAAATAATGGCACAGCAAAATCACTAACGAGAAAACACCCTGCTCGTGCCGTTCTTATTTTCGGATTAATTAACCCGTAGTTGAATAATCGTTTAATAAATGTATAATGATGTAATAATTAAACATTATTTCACATGAGAATCAAGCGTCTATATACACCTTTATACCATCACTGTTTAAGGAAGTACAGATGGTCTAATAAACGCTGAATAATCAAAAATTTGATCGAATAAGCTCTGTTACAACTTTTGTAAGTCGAATAAAAGCTTCTCGACATACCTTATTCAACACCAAATATTTTGATGTTGTGGTTGAATAAATTCTCCAGATTTGTGTGAACAAAGCCTGAACAGAAGTTATTATTAAAAATAGTACAAGTATTATTAAGCATGAAGTGGAATAAAATCGCCAAGAAGTCGTTTCTTCAATAGGCAATTGTTTGTTGGGTAGACTTCCGCCGAAAAAACGCTACATTGTTACGGAAGACCTATTGCTCTCTTCACGCTGCCGCTGAATACTCCTGCTCCTACTCTGTCTTCACACCTAGAACCGTCGGTATAGATAGCCGTATCACGGTGAAACCGGTTTGCCAGCAACTCATGAACGAACGGAACGCACTGTATCTGGGGGGTCTCCAGCTTTCACGTTCACATTCCATACAATGCGTGGCCACACTCAATTGGCAAAACGTGTCCGTACATCGATGGTCAGAAAATGTATATCCTTCTCCAGCAAGCGAATGGCAAACCAAACTGTAGCTTGAAAAACCAGGAGGTCGAACGGTAATTCAGCCATGATCGCTGGAATCGGGCTGGTGGCGTACGTTCCCGAGGCGAACCGGCCCCTCCGGTTGTAGATGGGTGTGAGAATTTGCATAACAGAATCATTCGTTCCGCTGACGAGTCCGAGGCCGTAGAGAGCGCGTGACGTAACGATTGCCGATCCGATGTACATAAGAGACTCGCGTTGCCTTCGTGGAAGTTTAGCCCCAATCATTTTAAGAATTCGCAGCCTTGAGTCGCATGTAGTTTTCACAGTCTTACAATGCTACTTGAAAGTCAGTGACCGGTCTATTCGTCTTCGATACAGCTACACGATCGATGCAGATATTGTTGCTAGGTTCTCGACGGGTGTTGGGACTGCCGTAGAAGATTTTCGATTTCGTAGCTGATATTTTGAAACCAACGTTCTTCGCCCACTTATCGACAGCTTACACCGCGGCTTATAGATCGCTACCCAAGTAACAATTTTGGTTTTACGAGGGTTCTGTAGATCATGATTTAGACTTGTAGAAGGCTATAAAACCTCGATAAAACCTGCAATGTTACTTGGGTAAAGAGGGGTTGCTCTTTATTTCTCCGTAACACCAGCATTATATCGTCCGCATATAAGAGCATGGGGACAGTATGTGGCATCCCTCTGAAGATTGGCTGCTTCGTGACGAGAAACAACGTGACCGACAGCACTGACCCTTGGGGAACTCCGTTTTCCAATGGTATTTCACTCGATAAATGCTCTTCCACGTTTACTCGGATTGTTCTCTCGGAGAGGAAACTGTTCAACACATTGAACATCCGCCCACCTATCTGCCACTTCCGCAGAGTGCGTAAAATGCCGTACCTCCAGGTGGTATCAGAAGCCTTCGATAGGTCGAGCGATGCTATCCAACAGTGTTCATCACGATTGGGCAGTGACCTATCCAACTTTGCCAAGCACGTTTCAATCCCGCGCCCAGCTCTAAAAGCGTACTGCCTTTTGTTTAATCGTCCTTTTGACTCCAACTCATCAATCTACGATTCACCATGCGTTCGAACACCTTCGCGATACAGTTGGTCAGAGTGATAGGCTGGAAAGCTGCAGGGCCAGACTCAGATGAATTCGGCTTTGGAATCGACACTTTTATTCTGGTTCGCCAGCTGATAGAGTACACGCCACTACATCAGACTGTGATTAGAAGCTTCAGTAACGCGATCGACGGATTGACGGATACAGGCAGACGTCGTAGCATCGGATGTGCCCACAGAAGCTCATCCAGGGTCTGAATTATAGATGTCGTTGGTGTCTGGACGCGAGTCCACGCGATTCCGTTCCGCTTTTTCCTTCGCTGCTTCGAACAGTAGGGGTTAGCTAGAGGTCGACGATCTCTCGCAATAGTGCTTCGCCAGTTCTTCTGCTACTTCTTCTGTCTTATCCAAGGGGTGGGTCACTTAGCACATTATCCATTGTGCCAATTTTTTTAAAAGTGTGTCTCGAAGTGTTAAGGCCCAAACGCCAAGTGGGCGCAAGCGGAACGGAAACGGAAAGTTTGACAGTTGTCACAAATGACATCAAGATGCCTAACCGAAGTCGATTTGGTTCTAACTAGCCTCAGCTTACTCAGATCGGGCTTTTCCGCTGCCGCTGCTGTGCCCTGCTGTTCCGATGTGTGCCACTATGTTGACAGTTCAATTATTATGGTTTTGCTATGCCTGGCAACCAGGCGTTGGTTTTGATTTCCACAACTCAGTGCCAACATTTCAAAGGGGCGTAATTGCATTTGTAAACAATGGCTTTAGCCATCGATTTCTCGCGAATTAAAGCTCACTCATGAAAAATAATGACACCATTAGGTAGAGGAATGTTTCCTCTACCAGCTAGCATTGTTATTTTGAAGAGGTAAGATTTCATTCGCGAGAAATTGATGGCTAAAGTCATTGTTTACAAAAGCAATTACGCCCCTTTGAAATGTTGGCACTGAACTGATGAAAATTTAAATAGGGTTAAATAATTTCTGTAAAATATTCGGAGACAGTTGAATTGACATTATTTGCGACGTGCATTCGGTGCGTGCATCTTTATTCGTAGTCCTGGAAGCAGCTTCTAGGACCGCTGCAACAGCATTGACCAACAATAACAAAAACGACTGGGGTGATTGATGGAAACACCAATTCTTTGACTCAGAGGAAACCTGCACTTCGTCGGTGCCTGCACCTCCACAAGAACAACAACTTCATGTCGTTCCATCCAAATGGAACATAAACACCAACCAGTACTTCCAGGCCCGGCAACAGCACCAGTAACCGCCAGAATAATGCTGAGAATAATGTATTTGATTTATAACAATCGTAACTACACAGCTAATTCAGATTCAAGAGCCCACTTTATATCTATGAATATCAATATATCAAGGACTATCAGGTGACGATACTACAAGACGAGCTATTTTAAATTTATTTTCCGAAAGCAATGGCAGAAATATCAAGTAATGACGACACCATCACACAATATTTCTCCTTCAAATTCAGGTTAAAACAATGATTGCGATTAGTAAAACAAGTACTTTGTAGTGCAAACTGTACTCCGTGATGCAGCGGCCTAATTTTGCACCATCTTTCAACAGATTGAGAGCACTCTGTCTGAAGAAACAATGAGCGCCAAAAGCCGATTGATAGCGCCATATTCAGCCCTCTAGTTGGCTCCAAAAGTATTCCTTTAATTAAGCATGAAATGATACATAGATCAACAGTTTATTCAATGAATCAGTTACCTCATCCAATGTTTTACCTTATAATTTTTGTAGACTGTTCACTGTTAATTTGATAAAAAAAAAAACAAGATTCACAAATTTTGCGTTACAAAATAAATAACATGTCGTCATCAACAAAACTTTGACAGGCTTGCCAGATTTTTACTTATAAAAGTTCAAGTGTCAAAAGTGTGCCACAGTGTGCCACAAATTGTGGTATGAATTGAAAATCGATGTTCCGTTGTTGTGAAACATTCAGCATCGGTATAAGATATTGTGCCTGGCACACTGTTCTAAGCGACATACCCCTTGGTCTTATCCGTGTAACAATGTCAAATGCACTCGGCCCCTACATCGCCGAGAAAACGCTAACGAAGCAGCTGCTCATCTTGAACGACAGATCGCACACACGAATGGGCCCAGCAACTGGTTCATCTTCATCTTTAGATATTTTGATCTGTTCGGGGATGCAGGTTCCCAGAATTATCTGGCGAACTCTTCCGGACACCCACAGCAGCGACCACTCTCCGATCACCGTTTCTTCACCTGAGTGCTCACAGGTCACAACGAAGCGGAGAAGATGGCTCCACCGATAAACCGACATGAATGACCATAGAAAAACCAACAAAATATCTGACCAAAGCACACTACTGACATCTGGCTCCGTGTTCGCGGGAAATATTTAGCTAAGCCATGAACCCGCATGCAAAAGTTATGAATTGGTTCGTGTCTGATCTATTCTGGATAAATTATTTTTATCTAGATCAATTAATGTCGGTTTGTCGGTGATGGCTCTACGACCAAGCGGATCGATCGAACGGCTGACTTTCCGCAACATCAAACCAGACGACGAGCTTGGAGTTGATGAGTTCGTTGATCGGGTATTATCAGTTGCAAAACCACCGACAAACCGACATGACACTTAATTCTGACTTATGCTCGATAGTCGTAAACGGCCGATTTAAATGTGTAGTGATCCGAACTGTCAAAACCATAGGATTTATTGATATAGATAAAAATAAATTGTCCAGAATAGATCCGACACGAACCAATTCATAAGTTTAGAAGCGGGTTCATGGCTTAGCTAAATATTTCCCACGAAGACGGAGCCAGATGTCAGTAGTGTGCTTTGGTCAGACATTTTGTTGGTGGCAAAACGGTGATTAAGCGGCGCCGAAAACTTCTCAGGGCACCGAAGCGCAGCATAGAAGCGGGATTAGACACAGCGGATGTTTCGAAGCAGTTCCAGGAAGTGAAGGCAGCGGCTATAAAGGCAGTGAAGGAAGCTAAGGAACGTTCATGGGAGGAGTTTCACACACAAATATCTCCGAGCAGCACAAAGGCAGAAATATGGCGGACGATGAACACCCTGAGATGTAAGCGGCAGCACAACAAGGCGGTAACCAAATATTATAAGGTTTTGCACAGCCGGTGTTAACCTCAATCGGATGACAGTTCAGTGATACTGTTTACGTGGACCTTGCCAATTTTTTCAATAATTTTTCGGACTTAACCACCAGTTGTAATAGAATTGTAATATAATTTTAAAAAGAAATATTTTCACAAAATTCAGTAAAATTTTACTCAGCTGAGTTGTTTTCCATAGCTGTTGATTATATTGAGCTGTCAACTGCTAAGCGCTCAATTTACAGTGTACGACTCGATCAATGAGATCAACTCAAATTTGAGTAAAGTTTACTCATAATCGCAAAAAGTGCAGAAACTCAGCGATTTGCCTCATGTTTTCCTGTGGAAAATCTGCCGGAGAATGAAGAAAATTGACGAAAATTTTACTCAGTCTAGGAGTAGTACCAATAGACTGAGAGAATTCAATCTTTACTTTTCTCATATTCTGGATATTTTTCCCTGGAAAAACATGAGGCAAATTTAGTCATCGCTGGGTTCCTGCAATTTTTTGCGATTTATGAGTAAACTGAACTCAAAATTGGGTTTATCTCATAGGCAGTGCACTAGTCGTGAGTGGATGATATTGATAAATTAACGCAAAGGTAAAACTGGTCATGCGACACCTAGTTTTTAGATTCGTAATTACAAAACTGATGATGTACTAAAAAATATTTCATACGATTTGACAGGTAGCAAAACGTCATTATCATTTTCACATCATTTCCATCTGCTGGGCGACCGTAACGTAAATTCATCAATTGTTAATTTATAATATTTGCTGACTGCGTCCGTGGGATTCACGTTGCTTACAAACAATAATAGATCTGACCTCGTACATGCTTTTTTTGCATTTTCTGTAAGTTGCTGCAGCTTATTGAAACTGACATTCGTCGATAAAAAAAAGATTTGAAAGGACAATAAAACCTTTCAATTCATGCTCAATGATCAAAGCGATTCCCATAAATTTAATAAACAGCACTGCCACAGTTCTCAAAAAAAGATTTTTCTCCTAACGATATCCAGTTCTACGATTGATTTCCACGGAATCCATCAACTCCCACAACAGCTAGCTTGTTCCATTCCCAGAACCAAGAGCCATTTTATTTCATCTTCTATAATGCACACATTGTACTGGGCGATATTGAATCTACCACGTTGAGTCAGGAGAATTCAATTTGCACACAGTCGTCCAAGAGAAACTCGAAATATTATTATCGATATCGAAAATAGGTAGGTGCTACCACCCCCCTTCCCTGCTCCCCATAGTTCTTTCTATTCAAAAATCGCGATGCCGACGTTCGTTTGGGCAAAACAGCTGCACATCGAAATTGCCCTTGCCCTGCTGGATGCAGTCAAAAGATTCGACAATAATGCACTGCACCACTCCAATAATGGCAGCAGCAATCGAACAACTGAAAAGGGGTTCAAGTAAGCGAGTACAAATCGACTTCACAACAATGCTCTCTTTCTCTCTCTCTCTCTCTCTCTCTCTCTCTCTCTCTGCCTCCAATGCTGCTGGGTGCACTCCAACTGGCACTGACTTTGACGCTATAGCGAACAAGTGTGCATATTTGCATTTAAATTGACTACAGCATACGATATTTTACATATATGCTCCCCCGGGAAAACTCTACATCGATGACAAACCTGTGGGGGAACTTTTGGCTTCCGGATCGGGGGAAAATTTACTTGAAGCCTATCATAGTTTCGGGTGGTAGTTTAGGAAGAATACCGTTTGATTTGTTGTGTCCTGAGGGATTATACTCATTGGGGGTAAAAATAGCGAACAACCACTCAGCACCAGAAATGCTGAAGCAGGAAGAAAAGTGGATTGCTAACGAGCCACAACTTAGCCGGTCCTCGGCGAACACACAAAACTCGACTCTTTTGCTGCTTGCCGAACTCGTAAATCTCAGCAGATCCTTTCGAAAGCATTTCTCTGCTGAAAATAGCCAAACAGCATACATACATCCAGCTATGTACCAACTTTTCAGAGCAGATCTCGAACCAAGCACTTTCGACAGGAGTGCACTCGACGGTCGCACAGCGTGAGTGAGGAGCGGAAGGATATAAATATGGATTTGATAAATTATTTTATGATTATTCCGTACTCCTCCAGAGGGTACGAATCATCATCGTTCGTTGGCAGCAGCACATCGAAGGCTCTTGACGGCATCCGCAAGCATGTTGAAACTGAAGCACGCTCTAATCCGGATGGATGTTTCCCCGATTTTAATGCATCGCAATTGCATACATTAGTGGGCCACAATGGGGCAGCAAGGTCTGCGTTTAGGGGGGAGGTTCCTGATAAACAATAATCAAGCACTTGTGGGATTTTTGTGGCTCAAAAAGGCTGACTAAGAAGATCTGGGCAATCTATATTGGATGTTTGTGAGTCGCCGACCAAAGAAGCTTTGACTACCGTATGCGTGATAATGTTTGCACCATCGTACAAATAAGGTTACCGTTTCACCTGTGCATGCAATGCCTTGGTTTTCTTTGCATGTACGTAACCTACACACTTAGAAAAGTTCATGTAAATTTAGGTGCTCTGAGAGTGACATATACGAGCGTCAATTTTGACATAAATTTGAGTCATAACAGACACGAAATATAGCTCAATCAAACGTACTTTTCGTCGAGCAACGAACTTTTCAGTCTCGAAACACTTAATATTACATGACATGTTTGTTTACATGTCATCTTTTATGTCCAAGATGGATTCCGTCACGTGTAAAATTAGTTATTTCTAAGTGTGTATAGCTCATACCGTAGTAGGCTGTGTATAAAAGAAAATGATTTACTTAGTTTGACAGTTGCACCATGACGAAGTGGCAGCGTTTTCGTGATTTGTCCCACGCGCAAATGTCACAAAAAGACATTTCAATCGTCGTGGGAGTGTCCCGCTGGACCGTCAAAAGGGTTTTAGACCGATAAAAGAAAGGACAACTATTCGCAAAGGAGTCCACAGGTCGTCCTAGGTCAGCTCGGTTTCCGAGGGTTATCGCTGCTATCAAAAGGAAGATTTGGGTGAATTCAGTGCGTTCAATAAGGTAAATGGCAAAGGAACACGGGATCAGTGACTTTACGGCACGGAAGATCGTAAAGGAAGATTGCGGGGCGAAGTCGATTACGAGTCGAACGATGCAAGAAAATCTTGAACTTCCTTTAGCGAAAAAATCCGGTAATCCTGTTCACCAACGAGAGCATGTTTACCGTCGATCCCGTATCAAATTCCAGAACCGACCGGAATATTAGTTCTCTTCCGGTAAAAGACGTGGTCGACGAGCACAAGAACGTGTATCTGACCAAGCATCCTGCTAGCGTTATGGTGTCTGGATTGGGGGCTTCCGATGGCAAAAATGGACCCGGTGGTCATTCCAGAAGGCGACAAGGTCAACACGGAGGTCTACATCGGGATTTTAAGTAAGTATGTTCTTCCGCGGATCAAAGAACAGTACGGTCCGAAGCCAAATGTTGTATTTCAACAAGATGGGGCTCCGTGCCACACCTCGAACCGCACTCAGAAGTGGTTGCAGGAACGTCTTCCGTTCTGGGCGAAGGATATGTGGCCACCATCCAGCCCCGATCTTAATCCGCTGGATTACTCAATATGGCGCGTCATGAAGGCCAAGGCCTGTTCTAAACGCCACCCGAGTACAGCAAGCCTCAGACAAACATTGTCCCGTACCTGGAGAGAAATGGGTCCAGACTACATTATTAGAACCTGCCGTGCATTCCGGAAGCGTGTGGAGGCCGTAATTGCAGCAAGTGGAAACTCGATCGATGATTAACATAGTTTAAAACTCGGAGAAAGAACCCCCCTTTGAATAAATAAGAAAACTCGAAAACGAAATTTTTGAGATTTTTTTTATTAAATTTGACATTGCTCAATGATGCAAACATTATCACGCATACGTTACATCTCTCCTAACGTTGAGTGAATCAAGATGAATGAAGCTGCATCGATCACAGTAGCTGGGAAGATTAGTATGGTTATTCCATGCCAGGCGTCGAAGTGCGTAACGTACGAACTTCTGTTGGACAGCTTCGATTCTATTTATTCCGTTTTGATAATACGACGTCCGCACCTCAGCAGAATATTCGATCTTTGAACGCACTAAAGCACATATAATGCCTTCAAGCACACATCCTTGAAATGTTTGCCGAATCGGAAAATGAATCCCAATTGTGATGAGGCTTTCAAAACGGCTTATGGCGCTTGATCTTTGAACGTCAGAGAAGAGTCAAGAAGTACTCCAAGATCTTTCTCAGTAAAGGCTGACAAAGGAAATTGATACGCCTCTCGCGCGCCACTAGCACGCCTCTAGTGTTGAGAATCGAAAATCTTTAACAGTGGTTTGTTTACACCTCTATAGAGAACAACTGGTGCAAGTTTGATCAAAGTAGTCGATCGCATTCAGAAATAACGTCAAATGGAACTCGAAAAAAATATTGTGCACAAACACCTGGAAAATCCGGAGTGGTCCGTTTCCGAGCTGGCTCAAGTGCTGAAGATACCGACATCAACAGTTTGTCTAGTGCTCAAACCTACAAGGAATTCCTGAGTGAGGAAAGGAATCAGCGGACCTACGAAAAAACTAGAACCAGGGATCGTCAGCTGCGCAGCAAGGTGTTGAGGTGCGTTAAAGCCAACCCCGGTCTTTTGATCCGAACTGTGACCAGGAGGTACAACGCCAACTTTCAAACGGTGCGGAACATCCTTGCCAGGGAAGGATACAAGTCGTACGAACCCAGTAAACATCCGAACCGGCACATGAAGCAGAATTCCGTGGCCAAAAAGCGTGCAAGGCTCTTGTATGACCGTGTTTTGACGAAACACAATGGCTGCATTATGATCGATGACGAAACATACGTCAAACTCGATTTTAAGCAGCTTCCCGGTCAAAAGTTTTACATCGCGACTGGACGTGGGGATGTACCGGGAAGATTCAAGTTCGTGTTTGCCGACAAGTTTGCGAAGAAGGCCATGATTTGGCAAGCATTTTGCAGTTGTGGCCTGAAAACGGAACCATTCGTCACATCCTCAACGATGACATCACAAGTTTACATCGAAGAATGTCTGAAAAACCGTGTATTGCCGTTCATCCGCAAGCGTAGTGGCAAAGTCATATTTTGGCCTGATTTGGCCAGCTGCCACTACTAGAGTCGGTGTATAATGAGTCACGCCAAGAGGAAAACAGTGCAACTAGCAACCGGGTTACAAAATGATATTAACATATTTATTTCTGGCAACCTGTGTTCTTGTGTTTACTTTGAATGACTTCTTCATGAGCAGCTTATCGGAAAGTTTGACTGTTGAGCGTAGAGTGAAAACTTAATATATTGCTTCATGGAATCCAGTTAGTAGAAGATTTTTTCATGTGCTTCCAGTTTTAGTCGTGTGTTAAGCGTGGAAAATGAAGTGCTTCGCCGTATTTTGCAATAATCGACAAGCAAAAAATCGTCAAATACAAAACCTGAGCTTCTTCCGGTTTCCTAGTGACCCGCAGCAAAAAGCTGAGTGGATATCCTTTTACTGCCTGCCTCCTGATTTTCCAATCACAGAAAATTGTCGAATTTGCAGTGTAAGTAATGATTTATTTAATGAAATCGCGTTGATATTCTTCAACACTCAGCTTATTTTTTTTTTTTTTTAGTTGCATTTCAATTATGAAACCGATCTATACACAAATTCTGATGGAGGTATATTACTAACTTTGCCAGGAGTCGTTCCAAAGTTTATAAACGTTCCAGATTTAAGTTCTTCTTTGTGTGACGGTGGAGATATCACTGTACGTATAAGTTATTTTCCTCAGATGCATCTTGTATAGTTGTAACTTTTTTTTAGGATCGAAAACAGTCGACAGAAAAAAAAACAATTTGCGCTCTCCTGCAGATCACAGGAAACTATCGGATCAACGATAACTGCGTCTAATGGAAACACAGAGTCATCAACCCGAGATGAAAAGCTATCCAGATCTTTGAAATCTATGTAAATAACAAAATTTGCTATGAGACTGTCATAGATATTAAGTAAAACACTTGAATATTTTCTTAGTCTCATCCGAACTATTCATAGTCTACGTCAGCAGAAACACTGTCACATCAAAACTATAAAACAGCTTCGACAAAAACTCAGGCGGACAAACTCAAAGCCTGCTGGGGCAGAATCAAAACTGTTTAACCCAGAACAGGTCAGGCTTTTACGAGGTGATCTGAAACGAGTGCAGCGATGGTCTGATGAGGCAATTATAGACAGTTTTGAAACACGATTTGCTTGGGGGCAAAAGGGTACAATTTTCTTTGAAACAAGAAACGCTACCGTATTCCATCGATTCGTACCCAGCAGAGGTACTTGCAGGATGCGCATTTCGATACTGGCATCCTCCACGAAGTGTTTGAGCTGTTGAAAAGAAAAGTTCAGTGTATGTCTCCAGCAGATCGTGACTGTGGTCTGGTCTTAGATGAAATGGCTATTGACCAAAGTCTTTCATACTGTAATAATAATAAAAAAATGTTTGGTAACACGACAATCCCTGGGCAAACCAGGAAAGTGACTTATGGCCTCATCCTGATGCTAGTAGGAGTTCACAGTAGATGGAAACAAGTCGTGGCATATCACTTCACTGGAAACACTTTTCCTAAGATTTTTTTGAAAACGATGGTCATCGACGTTATTCAGAGCGCAGAAACATTAGGACTCAAGGTGCCCTTTGTCACCACAGATTGTGGACCCAACAACATCCGCATGTGGAACAATTTCGGACTCAATCATTCCAAGGATCATGTGTTGGACAGCAAACCCCTTGTGCATCCGATAAAATCAAAATTTTGCAAGGATGGGTTAAGAACCGTTTTATTTACTTTCCTGATGAGATTGTTACCGAAAACGGTTTAACCTCTAACGTCGCCAACATTTTTCATTTGAAGGGGTTGGTAGAGTTTGAATAAGGCAAAAGTTTGAAAATGGCATCTCGACTGACGTTCAGAGAAGTTGATTTCATGAACGGAAACAAACTAGACGCAATGAAGGTGTTTAATTCTTACAAATTAGTAAACCAAGATGTATCAGCTGCCCTACGCTTCATGAGCGTGAAATTGAACAGGTCGGAACTTCTGACCTCAGCGTTTTTCATCGAGTTTGTGTGAAAATGGTTCAAGTTGATGACTTCAAGACGTGAGCTATTCCTCAGCTTGTCTAATACTGACGCTTACAACCAGTTGCCAGTCTTCTTGATGTGATGACAACAACATCAAGAAGACTGGCAACTCTTCCATTTTATCATACGAACGCTATGAGACAGGTACAATCGCGTCATCTGCCGCTCAAAGGTAAATGCTTCGAACGAATTTGATAGCAAAGATTACATCCTCAGAAGAAGGGTTTGTGTATTTGCTCATTTTTCTATGCGTTGCTTCCAACTTCACTCAAGCGCAGCGCCATTGTATGTGTCGCTTGGATTCTGGCAAAGTTGCCAGTCTTCTTGATTTGTTGTCTTCGCTTATACCCTGTACAGAGCTGAGGGAGAGTCGCGAAGAGAGAAAAATGCAACGTCAAACGCAGCCAGACGGCAATTTTATTATGTTTTTTTTACAGTTGAACAAGAATGCAAAAGTCGGTATTGAAATCTTGCGTAAAGTTATTTGCGACAAACTGTCGTTTCCAGCTATTTTATTCAATGGGACACCGTTTCTTTTTAATTCATTCAAAATACACACAAATCAATATTGAAAGATACCATTAGCCAAGGTTTTGTCAAAACATCTAGTGGCATAGTAAAATACCAAACAGAAAAGTACAGTTTCTCACTGCACACTTAACAATCTCAAGCAATCACTACACGCTCAAAGCAAAACACGCTATTTTGGAACGCCTGTTTTGATCTGATTTCAACTGCACAAATTTTCATGACAAGAAGAACAAGTATACAATGAATTCCGTGTGTGCTATCTGCTTCTCCCTCCCAGGTACAGAGTATGGCTTATATCATGTAATATGCTATGAGCACTCATACATCTAGTTGTCACTGGAAATCCTATATATGAGTGCTCATAGCAAGGCAGCCTATATTACATGATACAAGCCATACTCTGTACGGGGTATTATTCATACTGCAAGCCTTGTTATGTGTTATTCAAAATATGACCATATCATATTACTACCCATATCACATGAGATTGTATGCTTCAGAAAATCCAGGCGGCGCCGACTGGGATTGAACCCAGGCTTTTTGGGGTGAGAGGCAATCACACTTACCACTACACCACCGGCGCCACTATTTGTACTAGATAGAAGACGGAAAAAGAAAACTGATCCTGCACACTGTTTTGTTTGTAATGGTTTTGAGTCCGCAGCTGCAAATTCCTTGCCAGATCATCAAATTCCTTGCCAGATAAAACTTTTGTCCGGGAACCGGCCTGAAATCCATCTTGACATAGGTTTCGTCGTCCGTGAGAAGGCCTCCTCTGTATTTCGTCAGAACCTGGTCATACACCTTCCGGGCACTAGATTCTACTTCATCGGCACGGAATGAACGGTTACCGGCTCGCAGACCACTTGAGGTGCTGCTATATAATAAACATAGTATACAGATTCTAAGTGGACCAGTCTTTATTTTGTGCTATTTCCCCCATAACGTTTGATAAAAGAAGTTCTTTTGTAGTGCTCAGAAGGTAAAATTCAACAGGGTCTAATTTAGCAGCTGAATTAATAACGAATGAGAATCGATAAAATCAGATAGGAACTTTTGAAATCCTCATCTAAATTTATGAATAGCCCCTTGTAAATCACCCACATCGACCTACATACAAGCTTTAAACCCTGTGCACGACCTATTAGACCTTCATCAATCACCCGTTCCCATTTTATGCACCGGCTCATAGGTTTGAGTAATAATTTGAATTGGCGAGTGACTGACAAACACATCATTCCAAAATGAAGCACACGGTTGAGCATTCCATACAGTGCAAATTCAAATGTTACTAAACAAATTAAACCGAAATCTCGGCTGTTGACAACGTATTCCATTAACAAACTTTATCCTAATCTATGTTTATTTTCACAGGCTGCATCCCTTCTGATAGTTTGATTCCCAGCTGTGGCTATTCATCAGCAGTGAGCTTTTACCGTTACCGTTCGCATACGTGTATGCCATACCGTACGTCAATCCAAACAGAAATTAATACAAATGTTTCGTTCAAAATCGCGTTTAGCAAACAAAATGTATGCATCGAAACAAGCTGTCGAACGGACGCCATCAGAACAGACTCTGCTATCTCCCCCCACCCTCAAGTGGATTGCAATCACGTAGCTGCAGCAGCAGATTATGCAAAAAAGCAACACACATCGCTGTTGCTTCACAGCAGCTGCAGCTGCAGCTGGAAGCCGATGGTGCTCAGACTTTCAGACCAGCTGAAGTGAGGATAATGTGACGATACGATGGATGAATCATATCAAGCCGGGAGCAGGGCGAAAATCTCAGTTTGAATACAAAATGTGTTCGTGTGTTGTTTGCTTTCATATGCAGTTCGGTACACATGGTGGCGCTGTTGGGATCGTATATGGAACTAGGCGGGGTGCTTTTCTCGTCTGGAAATATTTGGATTTATATATTTTTTTAAATCATGCTATCTACTAAACTGGCAAACCAGATTGTTGCCTTTGAATAAGGAGTACCGAGTCTACATCCCCAGTTGCGCTTTTGAAATTGAAGTAATACATAGATTTCAGCTGTTTTGCCACTATATCAGCAACCAGGTTTAAAAAAATGCTCTTTTTGCAAAATAAAATCATTTTAAAATTGCACTCAAATAGGGGAAATGGCTCTAATGTTGACCTATGGATCTAAGATTGGGCCCATCGCTAGAAATCTGCTATTTATCATTTGTATCTAGACGCGTCATTGGGACGGTACTAATGGATATTTTTGGATGCTATTGAAAATTTATTCGATTGCTGAATTTATGTATGGGCCCAAATTAGGAGCATTTAGGCCGACATTACATCCATTTCCCCTACCACCCCCTTGAAATTTTTTAAATCATCATCACTTTCATAATTCTTCTATTCTCCACGGGAGCCAACTTTGATTTTCCAATAGGCCTTATGCATCTGAATCACTTATTTTTTTTACGTAGGATTACGTCTTTCGGCAACATATTAGGGGAGCAATTTAAAAAAAACTAAAATCGACCGCGTTACGAAAAGTGGTCAGGTTTTGACCACTTATAACTCTGTCAATAGCGGATGGATTTTAATTCTAAGCAAGCCAATCGATTTGAAATTTTTCTACGAAGTTGCTAAAATGAATACTCTATCAATTTTAATAGGTCACTTTTGAAAATTACACAAATGTCCAACTGTTGCAATGGTGATCAAAATTATCACCGATTGTCTGCAAATAGTGGCTTCCCTAACCTAGTCGCCAAATATTGATAACGAGCACGTAATCCTACGTCAAATCTACGGTCGAATCTTGGAAACAACCTCTTACTTCATCTAGCTAAGATGGCAAGTTACAATGACAACGAATCTTATTCAGAGAGTGACCTTCACTTTTACTAAATGTCTCCATACGAACGAGTAAAAGTGACTCACAACTGAGTAAAGCACTCGGCAGTCAAACGATGACTGCAGTCGAATTGTCTACGTTTTCCTTCCTTAAGAATTAAGATTAGCTGAGCCCTTACATTTTTACCGTATTTTGCTGATGTAGGTCATTTAATAGAAAAAAAGCAAAGAAAAGAAAACATTGAGTGGTACCGGCTCATCTCTCTGTTCTCTCAATGGTCAGAGTGAGCACGTGATTGGTTGAGGATGGCTGAAATTTTGATATAAATTCTTAAACAACTATTATATTTATTCCAAACAAATCTTATATCCAATCTGAATAAAGTGGTGTAATCAAAATTAAATGTTATTCATAAATGACCATGTTATTAGCGTTTAAACCCTGACACAATTTCGCCACACATTTTTTTATATTTGCACCCCAGTATAGTCCGCTAATGTGAACAACACGTCATTCATATTAACGGGGCTCATTTTTAATTTGAACTCCTAAACAGTTCGAAAAAGTAATCTAAATTTCTGTACTTTAACTATTAGTTTGTATTACTTTTGCGTGAAGTCAACGATTTACATAATTGAATATGCTTATTGCAAATAACAGGCTAAAGTGGTAATTTTTATACGATAGATGACGAGATGAAAGTATAGAGTTGATAGTTCCGTTAGAGTACTGCAGTGTGAAAATTTAATATAGAGAGTAGAAAGCGAGCAAGGACAACACTTTTAGATTATCATTATAATGATTCTCTTTTCTTTTCAGGTCTTTGATGATGGAACATCTTAAGATTTATATTGCAATGATTCAATCTTTTCAGCTTTCGCCCTGGTTGAATCTATTGATTTGGTTTGTTTAAATTTCTCTTAATGCAGCGTATCGTCTACCAAAACGAACCCAAACCTTATATCCAACATCCCAGTGATTTCTCGTGGAAGAGTAGAGGATCTCTCGGCTTCGTACAACACGCGTTTTTACGTCAACATATTCCTACCCATTCCTAAATGGACCTGCATTCGGACGCGGCCAGCGCTGGTATTGCATTTTAAAAGTATGAGATCACCAGTTTTTACACATTGAGGATGAATGCTGTGATAAGCATCATCTGTTGGTTCTCTGTGTAATTACAGCTGATTTGGCAGTAACGGAGTAGCGGACACGGGCGGTCAATCATGCTAATGCTCATATTTCACGAAGCTTCTACTAAAGCCCTGACAGGTTCGTGTTGACAGTCTACAATTATAATTATCACGTAAGGAGGAAGGAGATACCTACGATGGATCGACGAAAGTCTACGAGGAGGCCTGTTGCTGTTGGTGCAGCTGCACTTGGTTATCTGGGTGAGATCATTTCTTTTTATTTATTTATACAGTAACCCCTCCATATCGTTAGGATATCAATTCAGCTTATCGTTTACCAAAACGAACCCTGCTGCAAACCCAACCCCTAGTGATTCCTCGTGGAAGTGCAGAGAATTTCTCGGCTTCCATCAAAGCGAGTGTCACGTCAACACATTCCTACCCATTCCTTTCTTGACCTGCGTTCGGGCGCGGCCGGCGCTGGTATTGCCTAGTTTGAGATCACCAGTTTTTACACATTGAGGATGATTGTAAGTCCCAAGCATCGTCTATTGGTTCTATTGATCTAT
Source organism: Ochlerotatus camptorhynchus (assembly GCF_037179485.1). Classification (NCBI taxonomy): domain Eukaryota; kingdom Metazoa; phylum Arthropoda; class Insecta; order Diptera; family Culicidae; genus Ochlerotatus; species Ochlerotatus camptorhynchus. The sequence continues at coordinate 139,398 of NW_027041174.1, forward strand.
TACAGCTGATCTGGCAATAACAGAGTAGCAACCGTGGGTGGTCAATCATGCTCATGCTCATTAAAGTCAATAAATCGAACTGTTTGTTGTTTAGATGATTTCGGTGGTCCTAAAATGATGAATGGGCTGCACGTAAGGAGACGTGATTGATAATTCTCTCGAATATCCTGGTAAATACATTTTAACTTAAGTAACATTAGGGGGCCACCAAATGACGTATATTAACTACTAACTCAAAAACCAGTATGTTTAAGCATGAAAGCTAGCAATCTGCTTTGCATGATTAAAACCTTGCTTAATATGTTAAATATTACAAAACTATATTCTTCTCGAATCGGTGCGAATGTTACTTTCGACATGATGAAAATTTGCTCTTGATATAACCATTCCTATAGAGTCGCATGATTTCAATACTCACCCTCCCATCAAAATATGTATTAGTTTTTCAACAACATGAACGATTTATGATATTCTCGATAACACCAATACCATCAAAGTGGAAAAAAAATACAAGTAAACACTTGAATGATTGGCATTTAAGCCTTAAAACGAAGTGACCCTCAGCGGGTCGCAACCCATAGAAACTATTTTTTTAGGAACACCCTAACCTAATTCTGAAAAACTGCTCTAAAATGAGAACGTTAAGAGATAGAACACATGTTAAATGAGCAAAGTTGCTTGAAATAAACTTAGGTACATTTTTTCTCATTTTTTTTTGTTATACTAGTTCGCTTATTTGAAAAGCTCAATCGCGTCAGGTTTACGGAGCCGATAGTTCATTGTTCTTTGATTGTAACAAAATTCACATAATTATATATCTAGTAGGAGTTACAGAAAAACTGGAAAATACCGTCAAATACCCCACAATATGGGTATTTTTAAAATCGGAGTGACATGTAGGAACCAGAAATCCGTGTCTGATGCCATTTTCTAATCCAAGATGGCGGCTTCTGGTTAAAGCAATTCTGTCAAATACCCCACAATATGGGAATCTTTGGAATCGGACTGACGTGTAGGGACCGGAAATGCATGTCTGTCACCATTGTGATATCCAAGACAGTCGCTATTTTGATATTTGACAGTATTTTCCAGTTTTTCTGTAACCTGGAGTTGCTGTCTTTGATTTTAAAATGGCTTCAAACATGGATTACCGGTACTAACACTTCACCCCGATTCCAGCAATACCCATATTGTGGGTTATTTAACAGTATTTTCTGATTTTAAAAACCGGAAGTCGCCATCTTGAATTTCAAAATGGCGTCAGACATCGAGTTACGGTCCTTGCTATTCTACCCGATTCCAAAAACACCCATATTGTGGGGTATTTAACAGTATTTCCCAGTTGTTCTGTAACCGGAAATTGCCATATTGGATTTCAAAATTTCGTCAGACATAGATTGCCAATAACGGCGCCGGTGGTGTAGTGGTAAGCGTGATTACCTCTCACCCCAGAAGGCCTGGGTTCAATCCCAGTCGGCGCCGCCGGGATGTTCTGAGGCATAACATCTCTGATCACGCCTTCCTTCGGATGGGAAGTAAAGCCGTTGGTCCCCGGTTCATGAGTTGATGGGTTGATAGGTAGGGTCCAGGTGTGGGAGCTGCCTTCCTGGCACGTCGGTAGCATTGGTGCTCAGCACGGAAAACAAGATCGACGGAAAAAACAAACCAAAGGAAAAAAAAAATAGATTGCCAGTCCCTACACGTCTTCCCGATTCCAAAAACAGCCATATTGTGGGGCATTTAAAAGTATTTTTCTGATTTCATAAAACCGGAAGCCACCATGTTTAATTTCAAAATGGCGTCAGACATCGATTTCCGGTCCCTACGCGTCACTTAGAATCCAAAAATACCCATCTTGTGGGGTATTTAGCAGTATTTTTTCTGTTTTTTCTTAAACCGGAAGCCGCCATGTTGAATTTCAAAATGGTGTCAGACATCGAGTTCCGGTCCCTACATGTCTCCCCGATTCCATAAATAGCCATATTGTGGGGTATTTAACAATATTTTTCTGATTTTCTAGAGCCGAATGCCGCCATATTGGATTTAAAAATGGCGTCAGACATTGATTTTCGGGCCCTACACGTCACCTAGAATTCAAAAATACCCATATTGTGGGGTATGTGACAATATTTTCAAAACCCTCCTTTTACGAAGCAAATCTCAAATAACGAGGTTTTTTACGCACTAATTCGATTTACGAACCCCCCCCGGTTTGGTTCGTAAATGGAGGTTCCAGTGTATGTTCAAAAACTTAAAAGTTAGTTTATGAACATCTATTATTTGTGAACCACCCTTCTTTTAAAAACGGTCAAAGAAGGAGATTTTTTAGCTTGAGAAGTTCACTCTAGACACTAGTTCTCTAAAACTTAAGACAAAAGCACTTTTGTCTGGCTAGATTCCCATTCTGGACCTCTGTGCAATGGACAATTTAAAATTTACTAAAATCGCTGAAACCAGTAAACATTTTTAACTTTTGTTTTACGCAATATTGTAACTTGTGGTAGCGGCACCGGTGGTGTAGCGCTAAGCGTGATTGCCTCTCACCCCAGCAGGCCTGGGTTCAATCCCAGTCGGCGCCGCCGGGATGTTCTGAGGCATAACATCTCCGATCACGTAAAACCGTTGGTCCCCAATTAATGTCATATATCCATCAATATAGGTATTATTCGAAACTGAATGACGCCTAGACTGAAATTCGAGGAAAAGTGTCAATTTTCAGAACGGGTATGATACGTAGATGCCAAAAATTAATGTCAAACGCCATTTATAAATCCAAGATGACAACTTCTGGATTCAGAAAAAAGTTGAAAATAGTGCCAAAAATGTGGGTATCAGAAATTTCGAAATCTCGGAAACATCTAGAGGCTAGAAATCGATGTTTGACGCCATTTTAAAATCTAAGATGGCAGCTTTTGTGAAATACTGCCAAATACCGATCAATGTGAGTATTTTTGGAATTGGGGCGACATCTAGAGGCTGGAAATCAATGTCCGACGCCATCTTGAAATTCAAGATGGTAGCTTCTGATTTAAGAAGAAGCGTCAAACACGCTACAAATTTCGTCGAATATTGATTTTCAGCATCTACGCGTCGTCCCCGTTCTGAAAATATCCATATCTTAGGGTATTTGAAACTTTTTGTGAAATCCGATGGCCGCCATATTGAATTTCAAAATGGCGTCGATTTTTGGCATCTACATGTCGTCCCCGTTCCGAAAATGCCCATATTTTAGGGTACTTGACACTTTTTTCTGAATCCCGATGGCAGCCTTCTTGGATTTCAAAATGGCATCGATCATCGATTTTCAGCATCTAGTCACCGTTCCTAAAATACCAATATTGTAGGGTATTTGAGACTTTTCCTGAGCCCGATTGCCGCCATCTTTGACTCCAGAATGGCCTCGTTAGTTTAATATTCGTTTAATATAAAAAAAAACATTTTGTTTCTACATATAATCCGGATGCCATGCCTATCGGCAACCGAAACTGTGCGGATACTATCCGGTTACTATATAATGATGCCTGACGACGCGCCGCATGACAAGTCGAATGAGCCCCGAATTGAAGTGAAAGTGGAAAAAACGAAGGAAGCAATTTTTGAGTCATTCATTGCATCAATTGAAACAAGTCTTTTCTTTCGGCAACACTGTTCAGTTCATTGATCGTGTTTTTATTCGCTCTTACTTAACGTTCATTTTTACGATTATTTACCGTCTATAAACTGTGTTTTTGTTTTGGATCATTTTATCATACGTTTTACTACATTGTAAAGTTGTGGTTTTGTGAAATTGTTGTGACGCGATAGTAATTTTGTGTGGCCAACATTGTGATTGTTTTTGTTGGAACGACGCTGCTCTGCATCTGCTGTGAAGGAAGTGTGATACATCTAAATCGTACTACTGTCCCTGTTTCGATCGTTACCTGTCGAGTCTAACCAAAGGCGATTGTCAGCTTTACTCACCTCGGACCATACACGGAAGGAAAAAAACACTCATCATGGCATGCAAATGTTGCCAGAAGATCGTTTCCGATTCCGATCGAATTCTATGTCGAGGATTCTGTGGAGAAGTATTTCATACGATTTGCGTCAAAGTTGATTTTCCACTGATGGATCAGCTTCGTTCGCACAAAGACAACGTCTACTGGATGTGTGATGACTGTTCTACGTTGTTCGCAAATGGCCACTTCCGTAGTACTGTGGGCCGTTACGAAAAGGATGACAAAGGATTTCCGGATGCGATCAAATCTATTCAGGACGATATCACCAAACTGAGCACGACTGTCGCTTCTCTCGTCGCCAAAGTCGATTTAGGACCGCAGACTCCGACAGTTAATTCTGGCTCCTGGTTCAAGTTCGACAACAGAGCCCAATCGTCAAGCGCTAAACGACGCCGTGGTAATGACGGTTCTTCTGTGGTATCAAAGGTACAAACGAAGCAATATTGTGGAACGAAAACGACATGCAGTTCTTTGAGGACAGTTGAAACGGGAAACGATCTGCTATGGATTCATCTCTCTGCTTTTCATCCGGAAACCACAGTGCAAGAAACCGTCAGTTTTGTTCGTGAATGTCTTAACATGGGCGACGATCAACCAGTAAAAGTTATTAAGCTCATCCCAAAAGGGCGAGATCTGTCGACTCTTAACTTTGTGTCCTTCAAAGTTGGGATTGGTAAACATCTAAGGACGGAGGCCTTATCTTGTGAATCATGGCCTCAAAACATTCTCTTCCGAGAATTTGAAGATCGCTCAAAAAACGTGTCGATAATTGTCAAGATACCATCCTCGCAAGATCCGAACAGCCAACCAACTCCGATGGATGGAACTTCCGGAACAGATGCTGCTCCACCTCTAACAGCCACTTAGTTTTCTCTACAATCAATCCGGGATGCACGCTGCAAGGTACAATGGAAGCCCCTTCTGCCTTCGTCACAGTCGAGTTTCAAGCCGTCAACAGCCGAAGTTCACCATTGTTCCCGCCATCAAAGTCGTCCCGGTCCTGTGTTCGGAGGAGAGGAAGGGGTCTTCCAGCCTGCACTTTCAGGCAAGTATGCATGTTGTAGCGGTTTTTCGTTTCCTGACCAAGTTCCAAATTTCAGTATTTCACCCATCACACTAAATGTCATCACCCGACCGAATGTTGACTCCACTGGAACTGCTGATTTATGTAGCTGCTGTTCTTCGAAGTTGTTCCGATAATTCGACCGTTGTTCGTACAGAACCCGAGCTATCACATCCGAGACGCACCATGGAAAGCTTGATGGAAGCCCCCAATCTCTCCAACCCAGTCCCGCCTACTGCAGCCAGCGTACCTCATAGTCGTCTCGGTCCTGCGGTTGGAAGTAGCCACCTTGCTTGTACAGACAAGTACTCGATTCGACCTAGTATTTCATCGCGTAAAAAAGTTTCCCGTACACAGGAATTGGCACACCCTTTCATACATCAACCTTTGGAACCAGGACGCACTGAAAATAGCATTTTGGAAGCCCCTAGTCCCTCTAACACGGTCCTGCCAGTACCAGCCAGCGTTCTTCACAGTCGTCCTGGTCCTGTTGTTAGTAGGGGTTCGGGGGTCTTCCAGCCTGCTATGCCAGGCAAGTACAATGATAACTCTGAACATTCACCGCCTGACGCCATTCCGAATTTCAGCACTGTATCGGTACTCTCTAACACTCGAAGTGCGGGTTGCACCACTGGATTCTCCGATGCAGCCCCACCTTCTGCTGCCTTTGATCATCGAAGCTGCCCTAATGCTGTTATCAGAAGTGAAATTAGGATGCCCAAAAGTTCCCTCTCAGGCGAGGTGTACACAGATTCTCAACGTGTTGCTAGTATAATGAGAGAGAGAAGGATTAGTATTTTCCATTTAATTCCACTACTTTATTTGCTTATCCTTGACAGATACGCGTATTTCGTCTACAATGTGCAGACTTCTTCAGTGTCTTGTACTAATACTCGACTTGACTCGACTGTTGCTAGTATTTACCAGGACGTCACTATTTACTATCAGAACGTAGGCGGGATGAACTCGAACGTTGAAGACTATCGTATATCCGTATCTGACCGATGCTATAATATTATTGCTCTCACAGAGACTTGGCTCGACTCCCGCACGATCTCCAATCAAGTGTTTGGATCTGAATACGTGGTTTTCCGTTGGGATCGTAACCCCCGCAACAGCCTAAAATCAACGGGAGGTGGTGTCCTCTTGGCTGTCGGTTCTGAATTGAAAGCCAGAGCAATTGAAAATGATCTGTGGAACAGCGTAGAGCAGGTCTGGGCAGCTTTGGACCTAGCGGATCGCACGTTGTTTGTATGTGTGGTCTACATACCTCCAAACCGAGCTCGAGATATAGATTTCATCGACGCCCATTGTCGTTCAATTCAAGCTGTCTTGGAAAGCGCAACTGCTATTGACGAGGTTATTGTCTTGGGAGACTACAATTTACCTGGTATCTCGTGGCAACCATCCCATAGCGGTTTTCTGTATCCGGATCCAGAACGATCAGTGTTCCATTGTGGAGCCACTATGCTTCTTGATAGCTACAGTACGTCTACGTTATCGCAAATCAATCATGTAGTCAACGAGAACAACCGCAGCTTGGACCTTTGTTTCGTCAGTTCTCAGAATGTCGCTCCATTCATCTCCTGTGCACCCGCTCCACTAGTGAAACCAACTCCACATCACCTTCCTTTGATTGTGACTGTGGAGAGCAAGTTACTTCACGATTTCGACGAAACGCCCGTTGCTGTTTCCTACGATTTTCGAAAAGCAGATTACCGCAGCATCTCAGACTTGCTCTCCAGTTTGGACTGGGAAAACATCCTCGATCATCACGATGTTGAGGTAGCCGCAAGAACGTTTTCACTCATTTTGGCGTATACTATCGACAGACATGTCCCGAAGATAAGTCACCAGAAAGCAGCTCATCATCCATGGCAGACTAAGGAGCTCCGTAGACTGAAATCTACTAAAAGAGCTGCACTACGCAAATACACCAATTACCGTACGTTCCAATTAAAATAATATTATGTTCGACTAAACCATCAATTCAAACGGATCAGTCGCCAAAGCTATTCGCGATATCAGCAGGGAATTCAGCGCAGGATGAGATCACATCCGAAATCCTTTTGGAACTATGTAAACGAGCAGCGAAAGGAATCCGGTCTTCCATCGTCCATGGTGTTCAATGGCGAAGTGGAATCCACATATCAGGAGATTTGCCGACTCTTCTCTCTCAAATTTGCCGATGTTTTCACTGACGAGAGCCTATCTGACGAATATGTTAACCTCGCAGCAAGCAACGTTCCAATGCACGGCGATACATTAAATGGCATCGACATCAACGATATGACTATTTTAAGAGCTGCTTCCAAGCTGAAATCTTCTTGCAACCCTGGACCCGATGGAATCCCGTCCGTTTTTCTCAAGAAGAATATCGATAGTCTATTGACTCCGCTCTGTCACGTGTTCCAATTATCGCTTCGCTGTGGTATTTTTCCTTCTTGCTGGAAGTTTGCTCACATGTTTCCTGTTCACAAAAAAGGAAACAAACGAGATGTCAACAACTATCGTGGAATTACCTCACTGAGCACCGTATCGAAGCTTTTTGAACTAGTCATAATGGAACCGCTACTTTCTCACTGCAAGCATGTTTTGAGTGATGATCAGCATGGCTTTATGTCAGGTCGTTCCACCACCACCAATCTGCTATGCCTCACATCTTATTTAACTGATAGCATGGTTGACCGAGCTCAAACGGATGTGATTTATACCGATCTGTCAGCAGCGTTCGATAAGCTAAACCATGCTATTGCTATTGCTAAACTAGACAGACTTGGGATCAATGGTAACCTATTACAATGGTTTCGATCGTATGTAACCGGTCGCCAACTGATGGTTGCCATAGGCGATTACCGATCTGATACTTATCCTGCTACATCGGGGATACCCCAGGGTAGCCACCTTGGACCTTTGATCTTCCTGCTCTACTTCAACGATGTGAATTATGTGCTTGACGGACCTCGACTATCGTATGCTGACGATCTAAAAATCTACCTTCGGATTCGTTCCATTGCCGACTGTCACTTTCTTCAACGCCAGCTTCATGCTTTTGCTGACTGGTGCACCTTGAACCGAAAGGAAGTTAACCCGGCGAAATGCTCAGTAATCTCCTTTTCTCGGATAAAAGAACCAATCATCTTCAACTACAACCTATTGGGTTCAGCAATTGAACGAGTGAGCCACGTGAAGGATTTGGGAGTCATTTTGGATTCGCAACTCACATATAAGCAGCATATTTCGTATGTCGTTGATAAAGCTTCCAGAACACTAGGCTTTATCTTTAGAATAACCAAAAACTTTACTGATATTTATTGCCTGAAGTCATTGTACTCCTCACTGGTCCGATCAGTCCTTGAATATTGCTCAGCAGTTTGGAATCCAAGCTACAACAATGGTGTTGAAAGAGTCGAATCAGTCCAGCACCGATTCTTACGCTTCGCCCTTCGGCAATTGCCTTGGAGAGATCCTTTCCGTTTGCCTAGCTATGAAAGCCGATGTCAGCTAATTGGTTTGGAAACTCTTTCGACCCGAAGAGACGCTGCAAGGGCTTTACTTGTTGCCGATACATTGCAAGGGAGAATCGATTGTCCTACTATCCTCGAAAAAATCGGTTTGAATGTACGACCACGTGCACTAAGAAACAGTCTTATGCTGAGACTTCCCTTTCGTCGCACGAACTACGGAATGAATGGAGCAATAAACGGACTGCAGCGAGTTTTCAACAGTAGTTTCACCTCGATATTTTCGGGCACAGGTAACCGTGAATAGCAGTGCAATGTTTAAGTTTTAAGCACAGACAATCATGTTGTTTTTTGTATTACTTAACATCATTAGGGCTTATTGAAGCCTGTTGATGGAATCAATTAAATAAATAAATAAATAAATAAATCAAATGAAATGAACTGAAGCACTTGACGAACGAAACAAGCGATAGTCAAGTCATGTTTGACAGGAGGAATTTTCATCGTGACTTGATAACAAGAAAAACAATGACTTACACGAAAATGATGTTGTTCAAAATAAAGCGATTCTCCGGAGTGTTCATTTTCTTTTCTTTGGAAAATGTAGAACCCTGCTTGGCTCATTGTCCCTAGTGACCAATTTTGCAAAGTTTCATAGAATTAGGAGACGGTAAAGTAAAATCGATTTGCCAGTTGGCGTGGATTTGCTCATTTGAGAATGGTAAAAACCACCTTGCATTCATATCGATTTCGATATTCGATGCGTTTTCAAGCAGCACACTATGCTCTCGATTACGACTGGAAACGTGAAAATTCACAGTCAACTGAATAATCAAAACCACCTCCAGCATAGCACCGACCGACATACCATGAAAACCCCGCAAGTGGAAGTAATGTTTCGTTTTGATACGATTAAAAAAAAATATTCGAACAGCGTTTAATTATTCCCCAAACGGTCGGTGCACGGTTGGCTGGTTAGCAAATCATGCATTCGGTGATTGGAATGTACATTTCGGTACAGGAATTGCAATGGTCATTGGGAAATCAATCCCAAGTAATAACAGTCATTTTTGCTTTTTTTAAAGCTTGTGCATAATTAATGTGTTCGGGAAATGGAAAACAATCCACGGCAGATGTTTGATTGATGGAAATTTAAGTTCAACACTAGTGGGTAGACACAATTCCCAGAATTTTCAATATTGTTGATTCGAGAACATATTCAGCTCAAAAAGACTTACCGATCGAGAGCAATGGCCACCAGGTGGAGGATCGATGCCGTGCAGCACAGGACATCGCTGGAGGTCCACATGTCGCAGAGGTCCGCTCCGAGTCGCCACTCTTTCGACACTTCGTACACGGCTCCGAGGGGCATCACTAGGCAGGCCACCAGAAGGTCCGCCACGGCCAGCGATAATATCAGATGGTTGGCCACGCTTTGGAGGTTCCGTTCCAGCAGAATGGCCGCTATTACGAATACGTTTCCTGCATTGAGAATGAGAAGAGAATGGGATTATTTATAGTTTCTTGACTGGATAGTGGATTGGATTCACATGAATATTTGACTCGCATTTTCCCTTTCGCCTTGTTGGAAAAAAAAGCTACTCATACTTTTTGAGGTTAATTCCCGAGGAGTACAAACACTTGTTTTAACAAACATGTTATTTGTGAATACATTTTCAGGTCGCATTTAAATTTTTGACAAGGCAAGGGGATGGAAATTGAGTAATAGTTTCCATCATCAAATCCGACAGATTTCACCTGCCTGTGGTAAATAATCGGTTTTTCGGTATAGAGATTTCCGAAAAATAATCGATTTCCAAAAATGTATGATGTAGAAATAATTTATCCGACAAATTGCATCATTTTTTATATTTTTAATTAAAATTGAATCTCGCCAAACATTCTTGAGTCGATTTTCCATCAATACACTTAAACGAATCTTTCTCAAAGATTGAGTATTCGTATGGAGAAATTTCTAAAAGCGTAGGATACTCATGCGCTGAGTGACCTACGCTTTTAGATATTTCATCATACAACTGAGTAAAAGTGATTAACTCTCTGAGTTAGTTTCGTGTTCAGTGCACGATTCAAGACTACTCGCCCTCTGGTGGTGAGTGCTGTCAAAAGCAGCAAGAATCACCTAATTATCAAACAATTTATTTAATCTTCAAAGTGCTAACCGGCAGCACCCCATCTAGTCAGATTTCAAACTGCAAAACCCTCTACTGCCCTCTATATTTGGGAAGCCATGTAAGCAGTATTGTTCGTTAGTGGTTTTTTGCTAATGGTGGCGCATTCGTTTGGGTGGTGGTGGTAATCTATTTGATGAGGTTTTTCTCTGCTGATTGTCCCTGTCTAAACGGACACACACAGCACCTGCTGAACGAAGTGAAGCATGTGTTTGAACAATGGGAGAGATATAGCCTGCCTGTGCCCACAACGCCACAACTAGATTGATTACGAAGTTATGGTGTGTTTTGTTGACCTGATTGAGGTCGTTTTTGCTTCATTTGCCAAATGCTACGAGGTTACTTGATTGATGGGAGGGGGTAGGGAATTTTATCCGGTGATTGATTATGCAGTTAAAGAGTACTATAGTAGAGTAGTTAAATGATATGATGCCAGACGTAAAATACTGCAAAACTTGACGAAGGAGGCTTTTAGAACAGAGCTTCGCTTGATTAAAATCATATCACTTACTAGGCAGACGAAGATAATTTCCCAGGCAGGATGAACCTTTCTAGAGACACATATTTTACTAAACTCCTTGATTGATGACCGTGCCGTGAAATCTGTCGTCAGATTACGGATCGATCCATCTTTGGCGAGACGCACACTCGATTTTCTACTGTACTGAGACACGGGATCATGGACAAAACACTGCTGTGTAAGTTAGCGGAACAAAATTAATCTTAGGGGGCGACCCCGGCGTAGTGGTTAACATCCTTACCTCTCACGCCAAAGTCACGAGTTCAAGTCTCACCCCCGGACAAGTCACGAATGACCCAAGAGTGTTGAAGTGACTATAATAAAAAAAAAAAAAAAAAAAAAAAAAAAAAAAAAAAAAAAAAAAAAACAAAATTAATCAAAACATTTACCGGTCTGGCAGTAATTTATTATACATCTTCCAGCGACAAGGACTACGACGACGACGACGACAAAGGCAGACGGAACTGTGTCACCGTCGTCACCGAGTTGTGTTTCAGCTGTCAACGTTGACAACGAGAACAGTGACGAAAACGGCCGTTGAGTGAATTTCTGCTTTCATGTCAAGGAGACAGTTTTAGGTGATGAGTTTGTTATCACATTGAAAGTTAAAGTCAATCAAGAATTTAGAGAATCAATCTGACAAACTTTGCGACTGAATTTGAATAAATTTCGGCAAAGTTAATTGAAATTTGAAGTGGTTCGCTTTTGTTGCCTACTGACAAAGGTACATCAGAAGCTGGTTTATAATGAAGATAAATTTCTTTATCAGTTCTTAATCAGCCCTGTTATTGTGGTTAATTATGGACGTAGAGTATGATTGGAAGTGTTCTAAGAACACAAAGATGTGAGCTAATATGCGATAAGGAATAGGCTTGAAAGGCCAAGAATATGAAGAAATAGAGTGTGAACCAATCAAAAATATGCATTGCTTAAATTAATGATCTTATCCTTCTTATTCGCATTTCAAGCTTATAGCTCTGTGTATATTAGCTTATTGCGTGCTCTCAACTTAGTGTTCTAAATGCACTTCCACAGTTATTAGTTGGGAGCTTTCGATGCCATGTATATTGTGATGCAAGCACAATGATATGCCCAGGGAAGTCGAGAAAATTTCCAACCCGAAAGATTACCTCGACCGGACCGGGAATCGAAACCGCCGCCTCCGGCTTGGTAACACCGTGCCTTTACTGACTAGACTATGAGGCCCCCTGATGAAATTAATGATAGTCAAACGAATAACTTTAGAATGAACAATCGACATTCCACGAAGGCTCACGAATCGATCCTGAACAATCATTTCCAATTCAACTAAAATTTTGCACAATTTTTCCTTTTTAGTAACAATATCATTTTATGTTATCAATTTTTCATATTGGGTCTAGGGCCTGTGTAAAAACATTATTAATGATATGTATATATATATATTATGGAAGCGGTTTGTTCAATTTTTATGGTGTCTTGAGCAAAGTTGTAGATAGGCATAAATTTCGCAATTCTGTAAAAAAAATTACACTGCGATAATTTTTGATTATTTCCATGCAAAAAATAAGATTAGTTATAAAAAAAAATATTTCTCTTAAACCTCATTTTTTTGCAGCAGTGTAGTTCTTAATGTTTGCTGATTACTGGCAACACTTGGTAATGGTAAAATCATAAACTAAAAAGTTATGATTTTTTTTTATTTTCCTCAAAGCGCTACTCAAGTAACAATTCTGGTTTTATGAGGGTTCTGTAGATCATGATTTAGACTTGTAGAATGCTATAAAACCGTGATAAAACCTGAAATGTTACTTGGGGTGGCCAATCTTGCCCCACCCTTTCTGGACCTCACGGAGACTCCGCGTGCGGTGAAGTTTCGACCGAGAATGGGGAGATGATCGATTACGATGGTTGCCAACGTTGGTACCATATCCGTTGCGCCAAGATTGCTGATACGAAGAAGGAAGGTACGTGGTACAGTACCGGACCAAGAAGAAGAAGAAGAAGAAGAAGAAGAAGAAGAAGAGTCGCAGCAAGAAAAACGGCGATGAATCGGACCGCTCCAGCGTCAAATCTGACCGTGCACTCGCTCTGGAGCATAAATTGAAAGCGAAAGAGGAGAAACAAAAACAGATGGCGCAAGAGCTGAAGATGGAGATGAAGATTAAAAAGAAAGAGATCATGTTCAAGCGATCCATTGAAATGAAGCGGATGCTGTTGGCGAAAAAGTTACGCGATGAAGAAGAAAAAGAACTGTTACAAGAGAACATGCTGAAGCAGCGAAAGGAGCAGTTGGACCCGATGAAAGCTAAGCAGTAGTTGTTACCGGCCGAGATGAAGGATCTGGATGATGCGATGTTAGAGATGAAAACACCACACCAAAAATAAGAGAGGAACAAAGGACGTCGATGCCGGCAAAGGTACTTCAGGAGTAATGCCAAAACCGCGCCATTCGAAGAACGGAAAATTTACTGAGCAGAATTTGAATAAGTTGAATGATGAAGACAGCTGATGAAACGGAGGATGAACAAACCGAATCCGGCGAAGAACCGGTGTTGTTTCGGAGAAATGTGTAGCTACGAGGAACAGCAAGTCAACGAAAAAGTCCGGTAGATTGAGCCAACACGGGCTGGGGAAGGAACAATCCGGACCGACCAGAATTCAACTGGCAGCGAGAAGTGGAGCACTGTCGAAAAGCTGATGTTGCCTACACAAACTTTGGACGCAAAGGAGCTTTTGCGGCAGTACAAGCATATGCGAGGATTGTCCATCTCCTCGCCCATGCATTAATTATGTCACGCTAAATTGAGGAGAAATTTCCCCCCCCCCCTATCGTGACGTTTTTTCCTATACCTTATGCATTGCTTGTCACAAAATCGTAGACCCCCCCCTTAGAGCGTGACATAATATATGTATCAACCCTATGACCACATAACATATGTGGAGCAGCATGCAAAATAACTTTCTAAAAATTGACCCCTTTTTTGTGTTGCCTCACTGGTTAAACTGGGTATAGTTGGCCATCGATCTGTCAAAACAAAATTTTCGGGATATCGACACTGTGCGTTTAATATGGACCAACAGGTCTGTGCCATAAAAAGCGAGACACTGTGCGTTCATAAGGACCAATGTCGAAAACGTAAACAATGACTTCTTTCGTATATTTCTTGTAGTTCAAAGTCATTCCATGTAAGCCATTTATTCCATCGGATAGGTGGAGTCTCCCTCTACACAGTTTACGTTTAGTTGACTTGAGTGGTTTTTCATTTTCGGGAAATTCGCAGAAAAAGTTTACGTTTGCGACATTAGCTCTGGGTGGAACGTGCTGTCAAATCAGCCTATTGATCATTCTTGTATGAAATTGGTTCCAAACGTAAACAAACCCTGTAGGTTTCTTATGGCTTGTTGTTGCATGCTCAGTAAGCATTGACGTTGACGACGACCCTGCAACTCTTTACTCCTTGGTAAAATCCCATATGCATCTGAAAATATGTGCATTAAATCTAGCGGACTTAGTCTTATCTCTTCACTCCACAATAGAACCAGCGAGCCACCATCTCTTCACACAAAGCTTGATAGTATCTTATGCGATTTCCATACACGGCAAATGAGATCGACCCAAATTTGAGTTTAGTTCACTCATAATCGCCAAAAGTGCAGGAACTCAGCGATGAGTAAATTTGCCTAATGTTTTCCCAGGTTTTTCCAGGATTTTCCTGGGGAAAATTCCCGAATTTGACAAAAGTAAAGATTGGATTCACTCAGTCTATTGTTACTACTCCGAGACTGAATAAAATTTTCGTCAATTTCCTCATTTTCCGGCAGATTTTTTAGGTTTTCCACAGGAAACCATGAGACAAATTTCACTCATCGCTGAGTTCCTGCACTATTGGCGATTATGAGTGAACTAAACTCAAATTTGGGTCGTTCTCATTCGCCGTGTGGTGTTAGAAGCAGAAATGTTGTAGACATTGCTGCCCAAGCGAATGACGACGCTAGGTCAGCACAACATTCCATACTGTGAACAGCAGACGTGACATCACAGGCAACAGCTGTTTCGTGTAAAAAGATAAACTCTTAGGTGAAATACGAACACCACCTTTCACATTCAACTGTGTAATACCAATAAGTCAGTTGAGCCAGACCTTGGGCTACAAAATGGTGAGTTGACAACCTGGAAGGAGCGGAATACCTAGCCCTGGTCCTCACAAGTTACTACTTCACGCCTCCTCGAGTCATATGATAACAAAAGACTACCAGCTGAAACATGGACACAGCTGGGTGGCGTAGCCTGGGCAATGTTGCCAGTCCGGCAATAGCAAAGTGAAGAGGTGCGACGCGAACACTGGCGTGGTAACCATAGTACGGCGATAGAGGAAATGCTTCACCAAACCCGAACGTCTGTTCACCATGGAGGTGTGGCTCAAAACGGCGTCCGTTCTCCGTGTTAGGAGCGGCTGATCATCGTCCTAGTGCCAGCGTGGGACTCTAAACAGAGCTGTGCACGATGGTCTCCCGGCGAGACAGGGGGTTGGGGCAGGCCCAACAAGCCGCCCTGTAAAAAAAAACAAAGTTGCAAATACCGAAGAAAGAAATACGGATCGGAACAATCGGCACAGACCTACGCGACGAAATAAGGACTACGATTGGAAACACGGAACATGGAACTGCGAATCGCTCGGCTTCCCGGGTTGCGATAGGTTAATCTATGACGAACTTCAACCACGCAACTTCGAAGTCGTAGCACTGCAGGAACTTTGCTAGACGGGACAAAAGGTATGGAAAAGCGGGCATCGAGCGGCTACTTTCTACCAGAGCTGTGGCACCACCAACGAGCTGGGAACCGGCTTTGTAGTGCTGGGTAAGATACGCCAACGCGAGATTGCTTGGCAGCCGATCAACGCGAGGATGTGCAAGATGAGGATTAAGGGCCGTTTCTTCAACTACAGTATCATCAACGTGCACTGCCCACACGAAGGGAGACCCGACTACGAGAAAGAAGCGTTCTATGCGCAGCTGGAGCAGGTGTACGACGTCTGTTCGCAACGGGACGTCAAAATCGTCATCGGCGACATGAACGCTCAGATAGGACGGGAGGCAATGTATAGACCGGCAATCGGGCCAAACAGCCTGCATGCCGTATCGAACGACAACGGCCAACGATGCGTGAACCTTGCAGCCTCCCGGGGTATGGTAGTTCGAAGTACCTTTTTCCCCCGCAAGACTATCTACAAAGCCACCTGGAGATCACCTGACCAACACACACAAAAACAAATTGATCACGTTCTAATCGACGGGAAATTCTTCTCCGACATTATCAACGTCCGCACGTACCGCAGTGCGAACATAGATTCAGACCACTACATAGTTGCAGTATGCATGCGCTCAAAACTCTCGACGTTTCATAACACCTGTCGAAGTCGAACACCGCGACCCAACATTGAGCAACTACGGGACGCCGGAGTTTCCCAGAACTACGCGCAGCAGCTGGAAGTTGCACTACCCACGGAAGAGCAGCTTGGCGCAGCTTCTCTTTTTTTTTTTTTTTTTTTTTTTATACAAGGGGGAATCTGCTCACAGACTCCTGAGAAGGAACTCAGGGTGTGGGGATGGGAGAATTTCACTCCCAACCCACTAAACCTTACCCTGTGCGCTTGGCACTTGGCCTCCCCGGAACCGCCCGAAGGCATTACTTCGTGGGAGGGGCCGCTGTAGCGCTATGGCGCCTCTCTAGCAATACTCTAACGATCTGGTCGGGCAGTAGGTAACTGCTGCTCGGCTCGCCACTGTCGTTGTAATACCGAAACTATGTGGGTGACCGCAGTCACCACCGCGCTCCAGTTCTCGGTGGTACCACACATCCTATGAACGATGTTGTCCGGACTGGTATCCGCTCCGCATATCGCTAGCATAGCGCTCGATACTGGCTCGAAACGTGGACAGGCAAACACGACGTGTTCGGCGGTCTCCTCGACACCAGCACATGTGGGGCAGGTGGGAGTACTTGCATGTCCGAACCTATGCAGGTAGCTCCTAAAGCAGCCATGGCCTGACAGGAACTGTGTCAGGTGGAAGTTTACTTCCCCATGGCGCCTGTTGACCCAGCTTGATACGGAAGGTATCAAGCGGTAAGTCCACCTCCCCTTTGTGGAGTTTTCCCACTCCAATTGCCATCTCGCGGTCGACACAACTCGCGCGTTGTTGCGCACCCCTCGAACGGTCCTCGCGTCATAACACGCCACATCCTCCTTAATGATAAGGCTGATTGGCATCATCCCTGCTATGACACAGACGGCCTCTCTCGAGATAGTGCGGTATGCACTGGCCACCCTTAAGCACATTAGGCTGTGTGTACTCTCTAATTTCTGCCTGTGGCAGTCAATATCCAGTACCGCAGCCCACGCAGGGCCGCCGTATCTGAGGATAGATACTACGACCCCAGCGAGGAGCCTGCGCTTACTGGCATTCACTGCCGAGCTGTTTGACATCATACGGGATAATGCCCCCACAGCCATAGACGCTCTCTTGCAGGCGTACTCGACGTGGCAGCCGAAGCTGAGCTTATCGTCGAGCATGACCCCCAAGAGTTTTAGAGAGCGCACAGACCTAATTGTGCTTCCGCCGACTGTCAACGTTGCATGCTGTACTGACATGCGATTGTTGACTACGACCACTTCCGTCTTGTGATGGGCGAGCTCCAGTTTCCTGGTTCTCATCCATTCCTCCACAAGCCTGACGCAGTGGGCCGCTGTCAGCTCTACCTCCTCGAGGGATTCCCCGCAGACTACCAGCATGACATCGTCGGCAAAACCTACAATTTTCACGCCTACCGGGAATTTTATCCTCAACAGTCCATCGTACATGACGTTCCATAACACCGGGCCCAGGATGGAGCCTTGTGGCACACCTGCGGTGACTCTAACGCATTTTTCGCCATCTTCTGTGTCGTACGTCAACAAACGATTCTGGAAGTAGCTTTCCAGAATCTTATACAGCCCTCCGGGAATTTGGAGCTGGTGTAGCGAGCGGGCTATCGCCCCCCAGCACGCGCTGTTGAACGCGTTCTTCACGTCTAAGGTTAGCACCGCGCAGTAGCGAATGCCCCTTCGTTTCCGATGGACCACCTCTGCCGTCTGGATGACGTCGCGGATGGCGTCCACCGTGGATCTGCCCTTTCGGAACCCGTACTGGCTGCTTGACAGGCCGTCTACACCTTCGGTGTAGGCCGACAGCCTGTTGAGGATGACCCTCTCAAGCAGTTTCCCAATGGTGTCCAGCAAACAGATGGGTCTGTATGCTGACGGGTCCCCAGGGGGTTTTCCTGGCTTCGGAAGCAGCACCAGCTTCTGCCGCTTCCACGCGTCTGGGAAGACGCCTACGTCCAGACAAGTCTGAAAAACAGAACGGAACATGTCTGGATTTTCCGCAACGGCCGCCCTCAGAGCCACAACCGGGATCCCATCTGGGCCCGGGGCCTTGCCCACCACCAGCGACCTGGCAATACCGCCAAGTTCACTGTTCGTCACTCTAGACACTTCTCCCTGATCCGCGCCTGGGATCCGCGGCCAGGAGTCTACGTCCCTACGCGGGAACAGGAACCCAACGATCGGAGCCAGTACCGCTGGTGATCTCTCCGGGGGTGCCGTCACGCCGCGGGTCTTTGCCATGACCACTTTGTAAGCATCCCCCCATGGGTTCGTGTTGGCGCTTTGGCATAGGCTGTCAAAGCACGCGCGCTTGCGTCTGGCGATCTCTTTATTGAGGGCTGCCTTAGCCGCTCGGAGAGCGACGCGGCGTTCCTCCCGAGATTCAGTCGTACGAGCTCGTTGCATCCTCCTTCTCGCCTGGAGGCAAGACGCCCTGAGGATAGCAATCGACTCGCTCCACCAGTACACCGGTCTGTGGCCATGCCTGGGATAGGCTCTCCTAGGCATGGTTGTATCGCACGCCCTTGTCAGTGCTGCTACCAGTTCTTCCCCCGTCAGATCCAGGGTTATTCGCTCCCGCCTTAGTGCTTCGCCGAAGACCTCCTCCTCGAAGAACGACGTCCGCCAGCCTCGAGCGCAGGAAGAATTTCCTCCTGCCACTCGCCTCTCACCTGGCCCCACACTGTACCGAATCGCCTGGTGGTCACTATGAGTGTAACCCTCATCGACCCTCCAGTGTAGGTTGCCCTCCAAACTCGGGCTGCAGTATGTCACGTCGATGACGGATTCTGCACCATTCCTTCTGTAGGTACTGACCGAGCCGGTGTTGGATAGTACAACGTCCAGCTTGGCCATTGCCTCCAGTAGGATGCATCCTCTCTGGTTGGTGTGGTGGCTACCCCACTCTACCGCCCATGCGTTAAAGTCGCCCGCAATGACCACCGGTCTTAGGCCGACAAGTACCGCAGTCAGTCTGTCCACCATCTGCGAGAATTGCTCGATAGACCACCTGGGCGGAGCATAGCAGCTACTTAAGTATACTCCGTTAACCCTGGCGATCACGAATCCCTCGCTCGAGTTGGACACGACTACCTCCTGAATGGGGAAGCTCCCCATCGTGCATATCGCCGCCATCCCCGACGCGTCCGTGACCCAATTCCCGTTGCCGGTTGGGACGCGGTACGGGTCAGAGATGATTGCGACATCCGCTCCCCATTCCACTGCCGATTGCCACAGCAGTTGCTGGGCAGCCGAACAGTGGTTCAGGTTCAACTGCGCTACCTCGAACATGGCTGAGCATTGCTCTTTGCCTTAGCAGCATTGCTCTTGGACCCCGGGCAGCGGGGGCCACCTGCCATGTGGTTGGTAGGGGTATTCCCCTTCTCCGCGCATATAGTGCACTTCGGCGGCTTTTGGCAACCTCGCGCCTTATGGCCCTCCGAGCCGCACCATCTGCAAAGCTTGCTCCTGTCGGTGTTCTTACAGTCACGGGCCACATGGCCCTGACCGAAGCACCTAAAGCAAGCCGTCACCGGTCGGGGAATACTGACGGGGCAGACCGACCAGCCCACTCGCACCCTCCCTGCGGCTACCGCCTTTCTGGCCTCAGCTGCAGAGAGCCTGATGGTAGCCACTTGGGTGGAGAACAGTCCCTTCCTCAAGGTAATCGCTGATTGCGGTACCTCGACTTGGCACTGTTCCCGGAGCGCCGTGACTATCTCGGTCGCCTCCGTCACTTCGTCCAGGTCCTTGACCTGGATGGTGATAGTCGAACCTAGCGACTTCACCTGCACCCCAGAACCAACAACCTGCTTTGCCAGTTTCTGGTAGGTTGGTCCCTGGTCCTTAGCACCACGTTTGAGCACCAGGAGCATCTCGCCTGTACGAGTGCGCCTGATGCTCCTCACGTTACTGCCCATATCCACAAGGCGCTCGTCCGTTCTCATTTTCTTCAAGACTTCCGCGTATTTCGACGCGTCCGTCTTGAAGATGAGAGCTTCGCCCTTGTTCCTGGTCCGGGCAGCACTGCTCTTGGGGGCAGTTTTGTCCGGGGGTTTCGGGGGGGTACCCTTCTTACCGCCCTGCTTCCCGCCCTGCTTCCCGCCCTTGGAGCCGCTAGGTTTCTCAATATTTCTACTGGCTATTCCAGCCCTCTTCTTCGGTACGTCCACTGAAGCATTGGACTGATGGGCAACCGCCGCACTCTCCACCTGCACAGAGACTTTCCGTCTCTTAGGGCGTGCTGCGCCCTTTACTGGCGAAGGTGAGGGCCGATTTCGCTTCTGTCCCTGCGTAACGGCAAAGTGGAGGGCCTCGCTGGACATCGTATTGTTGCCCGCGAAGTTGAAGGCGTCCGTCTGGGTAGACTTCGGTTCCTTCTGTTCCGCCCTCTCTGCGACCTCTAGTCGCTTCCTGAGCCGCTCGTGGTCGTCCTGGGCCTCGTTCACGGTTGCACGGAGCTGTCGCAAGGCCTGCTTTAGGTCCTTCGCGATGTTGCTCTTCGTGCTCGTGAACTCTATTATGGCGTCGAGTTGTCCCGCGATTGCCAGCAGCCTAGGGAGGGGCCCAAAGCTATTCATAGTTCTGATTAGCCCGGGCCAGTCCTTCGGCTGCTCCTCCGGCTGTCCACCGATCCCGGCCGTTGTCTCTGCATCGCGCGGAGATTTCGACCGTTTGTTCGGCTCACTATGTTCAGGAGATCTGGGTAGACCTCCCTTCGCGAACGGGTTCGCGGTCGCCTCCTCGGCGACTTGTTCAACTGGGGTTTGGGGTTTGGGGTTTTTGGTTTTGTTGATGATTGTGTGAAATCATCCCGACTGTTGGGTCCCCCTTAGACCGCTATCCTACCGTGCAAATGGAATAGTCGCTGATTGATCCCCATGGGTGCCTATGCGAGCAGTGAGGTCCATGACGAGGGTTGACATAGGCCTTCATGGGGCGTTATGTTCAGAGCCGGATCGCGTAAGACGGGAATAACTCAACCGAACCTATTCCCACCGCAGCCCCAACTGGGTGGCACGGGAGGAACGTATTCTAAGGCCTGCCAGGGTTTTATGCGACGGAGACAAACACGGCATTAGCTCAAACGTCGTTTCGGCTGGTTCCACCCGACTCTACTAAGAGAATGAAATACCTTGAGTGCCAGCCCGTAGCGTGGTTTATGGTAAGTTTCCACTCAGTGTCCTACATAATGCCAGTGTGTCAGTATACATACTTGCGATCTTACTGACATCGATCGCAAGGCACCTTCCGGCGCTTCCCCTCGTTTGTTGTTCGATTAGCCGACTGGATCAGTACCGCAGCACTGGTGGTCCATCGTTTCCAGGGTGCACCACGGGGAGGCGAACAACTTCACACCTTCTCTTGAAGATGGCTGGAGGGACATCCGTTCTGCCATAGGTAGTACTGCTGCAGCGGCACTAGGTACTGCAATCCCGGACCGAAGAAATGACTGGTTTGACGGCGAATGCAAACTGTTAGTAGAGGAGAAGAATGCAGCACGGGCGAGAATGCTGCAACACCGCACGAGATTGAATGTGGACAGATACAGACAAGCGCGGAACTGACAAAACTCGGTAATCCGAAGGAAGAAGCGTCAGCAGAAAGACCGAGATCGCGAGGCGATGGAAAATCTGTACCGCGTAAACGACACACGGAAGTTCTACGAGAAGCTAAATAGTTCGCGCAAAGGCTACGTGCCGCAAGCCGATATGTGCAAGGACTTGGACGGTAACCTTCTCACGAACGAGTGTGAGGTGATTGAGAGGTGGAAGCAGTACTATGACGAGCACCTCAACGGTGAAGCAGCAGAAAACGAAGGTGACACGGCAACAGACCTTGGAGCACGCGCAGAAGACGACAGGCTACCGGCCCCTGATCTTCAAGAAGTTGAGGAGGAGATCGGTCGGCTGAAGAACAACAAAGCAACTGGTGTAGATCAACTACCAAGTGAGCTATTAAAATACGGTGGTGAGACACTGGCTAGAGCGCTGCACTGGGTAATTGCCAGGATTTGGGAGGAGGAGATATTACCGGAGGAGTGGATGGAAGGTGTCGTATGCCCACTCTACAAAAAGGGCGACAAGTTGGATTGCTGCAACTACCGCGCGATCACACTGCTGAACGCCGCCTACAAGGTACTCTCCCAAATTCTATGCCGCCGTCTGTCACTATATGCAAGAGAGTTTGTGGGGCAATACCAGGCGGGATTCATGGGTGCCCGCGTTACCACGGACCAAATTTTCGCGATTCGGCAGGTTCTGCAGAAATGCCGCGAAAACAACGTGCCCACACATCATTTTTTCATCGATTTCAAATCCGCATACGACACAATCGATCGAGATCAGCTATGGCAGATTATGCAAGAGTACGGTCTTTCGGATAAACTGACGCGATTGGTCAAGGCGACGATGGATCGAGTGATGTGCGTTGTTCGAGTATCGGGGACACTCTCGAGTCCCTTTGAATCTTGAAGGGGGCTACGGCAGGGTGATGGACTTTCGTGTCTGCTGTTCAACATCGCGTTATAAGGTGTGATCAGAAGAGCTGGGATAGGCACGAGTGGCACGATATTCAGGAAGTCCATCCAGCTCCTTGGTTTCGCCGATGACATTGACATTATGGCACGGAACTTTGAGATGATGGCGGAAACGTACATCAGACTGAAGGCTGAAGCTAGACGGATTGGACTTGCCATCAACGCATCAAAGACAAAATACATGAAAGGAAGAGGTTCTAGGGAAGACAATGTTAGCCTCCCACCCCGAGTTCAGATTGACGGTGACGAAATCGTGGTGGTCGATGAGTTCGTGTATTTGGGCTCACTGGTGACCGCCGAAAATGATACCAGCAGAGAAGTTCAAAGACGCATTATGGCAGGGAATCGTGCCTACTTTGGACTCCGGAGGACGCTCCGGTCGAATAAAATTCGCCGCCGCACGTAGTTGACTGTCTACAAGACGCTGATTAGACCGGTGGTCCTCTACGGCCAAGAGACCTGGACTATGCTCGTGGAGGACCTACGCGCCCTTGGTGTTTTCGAACGGAAGGTGTTGCGTACCATCTACGGTGGAGTGCAGATGGATGACGGAACGTGGAGGAGGCGAATGAACCACGAATTGCACCAGCTGCTGGGAGAACCATCCATCGTCCACATTGCAAAAATTGGGCGACTACGGTGGGCTGGGCACGTCGTAAGAATGCCGCACGACGACCCAGTGAAAATGGTTCTAGAAAGCGACCCAACAGGAACAAGAAGAAGAGGCGCGCAGCGGGCAAGGTGGATCGACCAAGTAGAAGGTGACCTGCGGACCCTTCGCAGACTACGAGGCTGGCGAACTGTGGCCATGGGTCGAGTAGAATGGAGACGACTTCTACGGACAGCAGAGGACAACAAGGCCTTAGCCTGATTGGTAAGGTAAGGTATATTTCTTAGTCTCTTTGACCTGATTGAATTCCATTCGGTTCATTGCGTAAATTGCGATAGTTGAATGTAATTGAATGCAAACAATTCGATGATTTTATGTTCGCGTTGAATAGGTAATTAAACATTTTATATGAATAATATTGTTCACTGTGCTATTAGTAAGTCAACGTATGAGCGTCATGAAATGTTCTGTTGAAAGTTGAAATTTTTCTAAGAAATCTAGAAACATAACTAGGGTATGTGTACCAGTTTTAAACCCTAGTGGTCGTCGAATTGACCTTATCTTAAATTTCACATTTTAACCTTCTTTCTAAATTTGTTTTATACAAGGTAAGAAGATATGTTTTGGCAGAAATCTACGCAAATAAAGTCATTAAAGTATATTTCAAATATGGCCCTAGGGCCAAATACTGGCACACTTATCCTATGTAAAATAGATTCAAACGATTACTTTCGTTTGTAAATAGTGCTTATTGTTGCTAGAAAATATAGCCGTTCCTTTTTTTTAAATCTTTATTTGAAAGACTTTTAGCTGAAAGCTAGTTCATCTCTAATAACCGTTCCTGTTAACTTTGAGATAGCTAGCTGGGAGCCCCAGGTTGGTACCTTAGCCATAGTGAACGAAAAAAGTTTGCTAGGAGCGCCCTTCCTTTGCCTTTTCGATCAATCTTTCCACGTTTTTAGTGCAAAATAATTGGAGTAGATCTTTTGCTCAAAACATTTTTAATTAGCCGCAGCTGAGAAGTCTATGGAGGATTGAATCCTTGGGTTTTACAGGTATCGATAAGCACTCGATTTGATTTATCGTTCTGCTTGCGAAATTCTTGCGAATGGAACGATGGTCAGGAAATTGGTTCCTCCTCCGAATCCAAAATAAAATCAAAAGTTGATGCAATTTGCTCCAAACATTTAAAAAAAGTTTAACGAAAACAAAATGGTACATACATTTTTCTTCTAAGTATACAAAACGATTTAAAACTAGAAGAAGTATTGGCGTGGAGTTTCCCCTCTTTTTTGCCATAACTACAGTAAAACAATACGTGTGGTTTACAATGACATTTAAGGATTAATCGTTGGGTGGCAGGTCATTGCATACAAAATCGGCGAAAAAGTTATACTTTACGGCCAATGAGAACGACTCAAAATTGAGTAAAAGTTACTCATATATGAATACAGGTTACTCAAATTCGCCAAAAGGTAGGTCACTCATAAAATGAGTAAATTTTTCGACGATTTTCCGAGGAAAACTTCTCGAATATGACGAAAACTGATTGTGGTTTTAGTCTGTCTACTAGTACACTTCTAACCTGTGTACATTTTTTTTTTAATTTTCCCCATATATATGAACTTAAATGTGGGTAACCTTTTTTGTCCTGCTGGCAGAAAACTAACATATCACGCGCACAGGTCTAGTCTATGTGTCTATGTGGAATGCAAAAACCACTCAATCATTTCCGTTACTTGGGCGTTGTTCCCTTTAGGATGAGGCGTTTTTATTTCCTTAGTTCGATCTGTTTAGAATGAAACGGAATGTTCTAAAAAATAAAACGACGGTTATGGAAGAATCTAGCGCTGCTCGAAAACCATTGAGTATAAGTAAAGCATAAAATCCAGGAAGGCGGACGGGCTTGGCGTAGGAATTAACCAGCCACACCCCTACGGCGAACTATACCCGAGCTAAGTTAGAGAACAAATTGAAATCAGAATTTGCTGTTATGATGTAACTTATTTTGAATACTCCATTTGACTTCATTTTGGTTGACTTAACGGTTAACACAGCAAAAATGAGAGCAACATTTTACACTGCTGAATCAAACGGAAAACTAATCCTGCTTTTAATGAAATCAATTTAATAACTGATTTTGCATTCATAATGTTTAATGGTTATCATCCATGCTTTTCACGCTGAAAGACTTGATCTCAAATCTCACCTCGGTTTAGTCACGAATGACCTTAAATATGTTAAACAAAACAAATAAACGACATATGAACTTAAATCAAATTTTAAACAAGAAATTAACAGCTGAACTTCAAGTTAAGTTGCTTTGATTAAAAATGTCTTGACTGCATAATGAAAGCACAATATGAAATCAGACTTCTGTAGCGACAATTGAAATCAAAATGTGTTTTCATTATGATAGGAACTGCAAACTTTAATATCGATTTGCTTGCATTTTGTTAACGGACTTTGCTCGGGTAATGACTACAATAAAATCAAACAAACAACAATAGTTCCATCATCAACTTTATCAGCCAAGATGAAGAAGGACTAACTTATACAACTTGAAACATATCCCGCTCCTCCTCTTCGGCAGATATAATAAATATTCCATAACTCTTCAACCCTGCAATAAACCGCGAATCAAATATTGCTCTTACCGCAATGTCATCCGGTTAAGTTTTTATTAGCTACGAATCCACCTCGAGCGACAATCTCCCCCCAAGACAAAAGCATGACAAAACAGCAGTCACGCATGGAATCATCCTCTGGGACGTCGGAGCAAAGCGCCTCTTCAGATTGTGTCGTATCGTTGTCCTATTTCACTCATACCGCATATCTGGTTCCGCCGACGACGAGGCCACCGCAACGGAGATGGCAGCTCAACTTCCGCTCTGAAATTAAGTTTCCGAGTTCAAACATGCAGAACCCGTGACGGAAACGCAATGAAAACCGTTGACGAGCAGAAGATGATATTTCCCCGAACAAGTTCCATCATATTCCGCGTACGGTCTCAACAATACCCAAGTGCCGGTTTACTATCATCCCTCTTCAAGAGAGAGAGGGACAGACAAAACAAAAGTCTATCACCGGGTACACGGTCGGAACGGGGAAAGGAAATAGACCCCCGGAGTGCTTATCAAATTTTTTAATCAAATTCGGAATCAGTCGTGCTCACTTCCCGCGGGCTGTCTTCCTCTCTCTCTTTCGTCATACATATTCCCCTTGAAACCTAACATAAGTGGAAAAGTGAAAGTGGAAAAGGATGTTTCCTACTCCAATCACGCTTCGGCGGCGCGGTTGAGGATGGTCGAGGACCGCAGGGACGACCTTCTGATTTATAAGGATGATGCTTGAATTTCAATCCGACGAAGCGTTGAGCTTTTCACCTGCCACACTGGCTGTGAGAAGCACGTTTGAGATTTTGGGTCACCGGTGGGACGGTGAGCTGGGAGCAAAATTCACCCCATCTTAGATTCCTGCACAGTATCCGTCGCTGGACATACCGGGATGTTGATTTCCGTTAGGTACACATGGAATTGGCATACTCTCTCTCGTCACGTTCACATCAAGTTGATGGGAAAAAAAACCCACGTCAGTGTGACTGTGTGCCTGTATGCTAGGGAAAGGAAAACGTGACCTCTTCCTGAATTTTCGGGAGAGGCAATCCATTTCGATTGAGGCAAGTATTTCTTGATAGTAAAATTTGAAAATTTTCAAGTTACACTTCCAGTGACGACCTCCTTGACTTCTAACTGCATTCCCATGTCAAGTGACGAATTACATCAAGTGCAATCTAACGGCGCCGGTGGTGTAGTGGTAAGCGTGATTACCTCTCACTCCAGCAGGCCTGGGTTCAACCCCAGTCGGCGCCGCCGGGATGTTCTGAGGCATAACATCTCTGATCACGCCTTCTTTCGGATGGGAAGTAAAGCCGTTGGTCCCCGGTTCATGAGTTGATGGGTCGATAGGTAGGGTCCAAGTGTGGGAGAGCTGCCTTCCTGGTACGTCGGTAGCATTGGTGCTCAGCACGGAAAACAAGATCGACGGAAAAAACAAACCAAAGGAGATCAAGTGCAATCTGTTTTTACTTTCATGAAACTTTGCTCAATTATTCGTAATGAACAATTTTTTTTAATCAGACATTTGACTATTGACTCATTTTTCATTTACACGTTTCAATAATTTATAGTACCAAAACGTCTCTTCTATTTTAAATGTGAAACAAAGTTCTAGAAAACAGTAAAAATATAATAGCAATACACAACGCTTAGATCTAATTTTGGGCCTACTATGCACAAGCTACACCCCTGTACTTTGGTCAGAGAGCGTATAGGGCGTCGTTGTGCCAATTAATCATACCATCCGGCCATTTTCCACAGAGATGGCACTGTTCCGCTGGTAGGAAGTGATAAAAATCCCCATATATAAATTGAGAGAAGTGGGAAAAATTCACTTCCTATACATATTCAGGTAAAAAAGTGAACGACAGCTTAAAGACATCATTAATGGACTTTGTCGTTCACTTATTTCCCGGAAATTGTTGTTAAACAGGCTACAATTCAATAAAAAATAATTTTCCCTATACAGTTTTACCCGCTTTACTATCCGTCCTCAGAGAGCAAAAAAAAAATCAAATCTGAGAGAGAAACGTGGCGTTAACCTGCACCAACTTTTCTATGATCCATTATATTTGAAACATGTTTGTGCCATTTTGAAAAATGGATCGATTAAAAATGATTGATTAAATCTGTGAATCGATTATTTTCAAAAAAAAAATCGATTCACTAAGATCGATTCTTGCTTCAAGATCGACCAATGCTACAGTTTTATCCGTTCCCAGAGAGCCAAGAGAATTCAAATATGAGAGAGAAAATTTGATCTCACGAGCTCAATTTCCGGGAATATGAAGCGATGGTCACGGCGGCGTTTGACAAGAGGATTTCAAAACATCAAGGCACGGAGTACGGTTCCATCGAGCAGAAGATATGGTACAAGTAGGATTGGGCGTTCCAGATCGATATTTGGAAAATCGATCTTTTTCATCCCGATTTCAGATTTTTCGGATCGATTCTTTGTCGATCTCTTCTTTCGATCTTTTCGATCTTCAAAAAATAAATGTTAAATTTGTTATCGAAAAAAATGATTTACTCTCACCCCAGACTGCGTGGTAAATTAAAAAAAAAAACATAACGTCAAAACACTCCCTACAATGACGTCACGTTTGAGTTTCCGATATTTACGAATACGGCAACATTTGAAGGATTGTGCTACCTCCCTCTTGTGCTCATTGCTCCTTACCGTCGCGACATTATTTAATTGAATATTATAGAGGAAAGAATTTCTTGGGATACCAACGTGAACAAGCGTATTCAACAAAAATCAAAAGATCGATCTACCAAAGACCGATTCTTTGATACTGATATAATCAGTGGATCAATTCTAGAGAAAATATAAGATCGATCCGTCAAGATCGATCTTTCACTGAAGATCGCCCAATCCTAGGTACAAGAAGAGAGGAGTGCAAGTTGAAACGACGGTTGCGTACATCCTACAGTAAAATGGGGTAGCAAAAAGATTCAAACGTACGCTTATCGAGAAGGTTCGTGTGATGCTCCTAGTCTAGGAGTCCTAGATTCTGGAATGCCGAAGCAGATGTGGTGCGAAGCAGCGTTGACAGGTGAGTATTTACTTAACCGATGCCCCACAGCACCCCTTCCGAACAAATCGACTCACGCGGAGTTGTGGCTAGGTATGAAACCGAAGAGCTAAGAATTTTTAGATGCAGAGCCTTCTACAGCGCAGCGCCATTTCCCGGTAAGATACTGGATTACTTAGTAAGTTACGGAGCAACTTCAGATGTTCCCGAAACGTTTTGGTCAAATTGCAAACCGAGACGACAGAGACGATTGGATGCGTGCCATGGAGAGCCTGCAGATACGAGCAAACTCTGTGGAGAAACGATCCATCCGAGCCAATTCGTACTCACTGTACTTGGCAACTCGAGTGCCAGGCATTCGGAAGGGAACCTACGTCGACGACGTATTGACTGGACACGATGATCTACACATCGTATTGCGAAAATGAGCGGCCAACGACAAGTGCGGCACTAGTGAACGTTCCTCCCGAGTTATGGGAAACCTCCACATAGTTGGAATCGATCGTTCGACTGCCGTCAAGACGCTAAGCCTTCTGTGGTTTCCTGAATCTGACCAGCTCATGTTCAAGATACCAGCTCTTCTTGAGCATGCCGTCATCACCAAGAGGGTAGTTGTGTCCGCTTGTTCGACCCCATCGGTCTGCTCGGGTCTGTCGTAATGTGTGCCAAAATGTTTGTGCAAACTCTCTGGGCGGAACATTTGCCATGGGATACGGAGCTCTCTACCGAATTGCAAAAATGGTGGATGAATTATCGAACTGACTTCCAGCAACTATCGATCCTACAAGTTCCGAGAAGGATTCTTGCAAACACTTCTCGTTAATATTATCTTCACTGCTTCTGTGACGCTTCCATAAAAGGTTACGGGTGCTGTGTTTACGTCGTTTCGCCAGACGAAACGGGAGAGCTCCATAATCACATTCTTACTTCGAAATCTCGTGTTGCACCACTGCGTGGAAAATCCATTCCACGGCTGGATCTTTGTGCTGCGCTACTTGGAAGTCAGCTCGTGGACACTTTACATAGGACTACCAGCGGCAGCAACAATGTAGACCGACAGCACAATCGTTCTACACTGGCTAATGTCGAGATCCAACACCTGGAAAGTTTTCGTTTCCAATCGTGTGGCTTAGGTTCAACGACTTACAAAAGCATTCGAGTGGAGACATGTTTCCACGGACTTAAACCCGGCCGACTGGATTTCGCGAGGTACGCTGGCAAGTCAGATCGTGAAATACGATCTATGGTGGCATGGTCCCACATTCATGCGATACCCAAAGGAGCAATGGCCAGAATCAGTATTTCCGACACCAGATGATCAATTCTTCAACGAGGAGGCTCGTCGTGCCGTCGCATTACATATCAGCACAGTAGATCAAGAGCTCTTCGACCGATATTCAGAGCTCGCCAAACTGCTGAAAGGTATTGTCTACTGTTACAGGTTTTACCACAACTGCAAGCTGCCAAAGAAGCAGCGCTCAACTGGATCACTGTCGACTGATGAATGTGATCATGCGCTAAAAACTCTAGCACGTCTCGCTCAACGTTCTTCCTTCTCGGCAGAGGTCAAAAGGTACACTCCAGAAGAATTCCCAGGCGCCACCAAATCTTGGACCAAAGTCCCCTCTTTGAAATATGAACCTTTTCATGGACGAATTCGGGTTGCTACGAATCGATGGTCGTTTACGCTATCTTGCTACCGTCCGACCACAAACTGAGCTTAATGGTCGTGTGAGCAATACACCTCTGAACATTGCACGGTGGACCTTCACTTCTGCTTGCTACGGTACGTCAACGATTCTGGCCACTCCGGGGTCGTGATCTAGATCGTGCAGTAGTTCGTCAATGCGTCACTTGCTTTCGGTGTCATCCTAAGCTGTTAAGTCAAATCATGGCACCGTTACCAGAAGTACGCAGTACACCAGCACGACCGTTCTTGTATTCGGGAATGGATTACTGTGGGCCGTTTCTCGTTCGTCCGCTCAATGGGAAGGGCGCGTTGGTCAAAATGTACGTTTCGCTTTTCGTCTGTCTGGTGGTGAAGGCCGTGCACATCGAAATCGTCACCGATATATCCGCCGCGTCGTGTATCAACGCCGTGAAGCGTATCGTCGCGTGGCACGGACGTATAGTGGAGCTACATTGCAATAATGCGACCGCTTTCGTCGCATTTCAAGTGCGAAACCATTGCTTGGACAACGGGATCAAGTTCCAGTTCATCCCCGCCCGTTCGCCACACTTCGGTGGCATTTGGGAGGCGGGAATCAAACCATTCAAATACCATTTCCGTCGCATCATGGGACTGAAATCATTCTCGGTGGATCACCTTCATACCGTCGTCACGCAAGTTGAAGCAGTGCTCAATTCCCGCCCCTGTCGCCACTCACTGATTCTCCCGATGATCTGGCGGCTCTGACGCCAGGACATTTCCTGTTCGGGGAACCACTGACGATATCCGCCTCCTCTATGATGTTTCCTGACGCCTGAGCGGGGCAAGGATTAACACAAGGATGCCTGTAAAAGACACGACTGGACAGTTGCTCACCCACCCCACTGACCAGTTGAAACGCTGGTTTGAGCACTTTGAACAACTTCTCGAAGTTTCATGATCCGCCAAGGGTGAGGCACGTTACTCGCGTCAACACTGAAGCTCCATCATTGCAGGAGATAGAAGCAGCCATCCGAAGTATGAAGTGCAACAAAGCCCCGGGGGTCGATCGAATATCAGCAGAGATGCTCAAAGCTGACCCCATGCTATCCTCACAAATGTTGCATCAACTATTCGTCAATACCTGGGACACCGCAACATTTCCGGCCGACTGGATGCAGTGCGTCTTGGTCAAAGTCCCCAAGAAGGGGGATCCAACTGTATGCGACAACTGGCGAGGCATCATGTTACTGTGTATTGTTCTCAAAGTTCTGTGTAAAGTTACCCTCAATCGGATACAGGAGAAGATCAACGCGACTCTCCGACGACAGCAGGCACGATTCCGTGCTGGAAGATCATGTGTGGACCATATTGTCACGCTCCGCATCATATTGGAGCAGGTAAATGAGTTCCAAGAGTCCCTGTACTTGGTATTCATTGACTATGAAAAAGCTTTCGACCGACTAAACAACGAAAACTTGTGGGGCGCTCTGAGTCGCAAAGGAGTCCCTGATAAGATTGTCAACCTCATCGAAGCGCAGTACGAGGCTTTCTCATGCAGAATGTTGCACAACGGAGCTTTGTCTGATCCGATTCCTGTTCTCGCGGGTGTGAGGCAAGGATGTATATTATCACCGCTACTGTTCCTCATCGTAATCGAAGAGATCATGGTTGGAGCCGTTGACTGTGTACCGGACCGTGGGTTGCTGTCGCAGCCTATTACTATGGAGCATCTCAACGACTTCGATTTGGCTGATTATGTTGCGTTATTAGCACAACGGCGCTCTGACATGCAGAGTAAGCTCGACGACCTGGTGGAACGCTCCTCTAAAGCAGGTCTAACCATCAACGTCAACAAGACCAAATCGTTGGATGTCAACACGGAAAACCGTTCCAATTTCACGGTAGCTGGGCAGGCAGTGGAGAAAGTCGAAAGCTTCCAATATCTTGTCAGCCAGATAGCGTCGGACGGCAGCACCAAGAGCGACATAGGTGCACGGATTAAGAAGGCGAGGGCTGTTTTTGCCAGTTTGCGAAATGTATGGAGAGCGAATCAGATCAGTCGACGCACCAAAATCCGAATTTTTAACTCGAACGTGAAGTCTGTGCTGTTATACGCCAGTGAAACATGGTGTGTATCAGCGGAGAACACTCAGAAGCGGCAGGTATTTATCAACCGATGCCTGCGGTACATAATTCGTGCCTGGTGACCCCACAATTGGATCTCAAATTCAGAGCTTCATCGTTTGTGCCATCAGAAGCCGATAGAGACAGAAATTCGTGAACGGAAGTGAAGGTGGGTCGGCCACACACTACGACGGAGCGGAAACGAAATCTGCAAGCAAGCACTGGACTGGAGGACATCGCAGCAGAGGCAGACCCAGAGGCTCGTGGCGGCGAAGCCTAAACAGTGAAATTAAGAAAGTTTACCGAAATTTGACTTGGGCACAGGTCAAGGCCAAAGCTAGTAAGCGCCCAGGATGGAAATCTTTCACAAAGGCCCTTTGCACCCCTGGAGGTGCTTAGGATCGTTAAGTAAGTAAGAACCACTCGTCGCAATCCCGGAACCAGATTTGAGCCACATCCATCCTGGATGGCTGAGTCGCCTATAGGATATGACGAAAACGTTACAGGTCCTTTGGACTTGTTGATCACGTGACTATGTGAGCCAGCTTCACCAACGGACAAAGTGGAGGAAGCAACAAACCGATCTACAACCAGGTGAACTAGTCCTTTTGGAGGGTAATACGCCACAACTCCACTGGCTTTTGGGGCGTATCGTCGAGACCATACCGGGCAAGGACGGCCGAATTTGGGTGGTCATCGTGAAGGCTACTGGCGGCCGCTACAAGCGAGCCGTGACTGAAGTGTCGGTTCTTCCAACCGATCAGGACGAAGAAGCTACAACGAAGGACCAAGATACCTGTTGAAACTGGACGTTGTCAACGGGGGCTGGCATTTTGCCGCAAGTTTCTTGGATATCTGAAATCAACTAAATAACGTGAAATTAAACCTGTAGTGCCTAAATGTTAATACTTACCATACTAACCTTGAATTGTATAGCACATACACGTAATAGCACTCACTCTCAATCATACACGCAATCTCGCTCATCCATACAAGAAGTGTAACCGATTGGTGAAATACAGTTTAGTTGATAAGTTACCAGCAAATCGATAACTCGTTTCTGTGCTAGTCCATTGCTCTCCCATCGCGTTAAGTTATCACGTGACTTGCCATTCGATCCGGTGTAGTTTTCTAAAACATTTTTTTGCCGAATGATTGCTCAAATAAATTTCATCAGACGGGGGATCAAGAGATCGCCCTTTACTTTTGCGTTTAGGCACCATGGCGGCGGAACAAACTTTCTCCAAAACGATTTCGAAGCATATAATTATAAGAATCCTAAGGATCGAAGAGAAATTTTCCAAATCGATGTTCACGCAGAATTAACTCCGGTAGGGTCCAAACAAGGATCGAAAAGGAATACGGATCGGAAAAGGTAGACAATGTGCTGATAATGTTCAGCACTGAGAAATGCTGTTTCAATTTGATGTAGCTTTAGGTAGCAGTAACACCTGCTTCAGCCAAAAGCAAATAGATCCATACGGGAAGAGAGCATCATGTGGACTCTAGTTTCTTATAAAGACGGTTTCTACCCCTGCATTGAGTTATGGGCCACGGTAAAACTCTGACGAATTTTCCTCAACTGCTACCGCAATTTGGTTGTGAAAAGCTTTACCATGTACCCTGGTGGTCCTTCGTTCACTAAGCTTTCGTGGAGACAAGAGTTTCAGGAAATATACTATATAGTAATGACCCGATTTTACTAGCCCTCTTTTCGAAAATCTTTGCTAAGTTCTAGGAAACCCATACGCTTTTTCAGTGGTCTTATTGCTTCAAAGTATACCTGAAACATTCATCTTGAAGATGAATGCACGCTAACTTGAAAGTACTCATTAATGAGTAAAAAAAAAGACCCATTTTGAAGAAAAGTGGCTTAACTCATTAATGATTAAACAATTTTACCCATTAATGAGTATCTGTTACCCATTAATGATTAACAATTACTCATTAATGGGTAACAGATACTCATTAATGGGTAAAAAATTTACTCATTTAATGAGTTAAGCCACTTTTCTTCAAAATGGGTCTTTTTCATCCATTAATGGGTACTTTCAAGTTAGCGTGTGGGAAAGATTTGGAATTCCGCGTAAGTGAAATTATTGAAAGATAAAACTCTGATGCGCGGAGAGGCTGACAAAAAGTTGTGTATATTGCTTAAGCTGTGCCGAATGTAAGCAATTACGTCGATTGCTCACGAATCAAAATACGCCTACCACAGCTAACTACACCAGCTGATAGACTAAACTTTCTCTACCAGACGCTACTGTTGGTTTACCTGAATGAATCTTAATCCACGAAAAATCGACGTTTAAGCTATTGTGTAAACATTTGGCACATAAGCCATTTTCAAATGTTGCTCTAGACTTGTTGGCTGAAAATCGTGTCTCCTAGGGAACCATGTTTAAAATCATGGCATAAAGGTTTTGTATCGAAATATTCTTTCTAGAAAAACTTGCTTGTACGCTACAGTTTCTTAGAAACATGGAGAGGATGTAAGAAATCGACCATTACATTGAATGCCCACCACATTTTTTTTTGCTCGTAGGTGTTGTTTTTGAAAGCCACCGAGCAAGACTCCTATCATCGAGGGTTCAATTTAGTGGAATGACAACGTGGTTCTGTTTGCTCAAGCGTGGGCGAATCATTCGAAAAGGAAAGCAGTTTCTCCCAGATGCTGAGGAATATGAGGGCCTGAAGGTATCATACGTTCCTACCCCGTAAGTTATTACCGTATAATACTTTATGTTTATGATTATTAGTACCATTTGTCTTTGCCTCTTCACTGCCAAGATACCTTTCCTTTTGCTCCCATCGACACGGGTTTCTCGTGTAGAAATGTGTTGCATGAGACAAGAATCCTCTGCCATCATTATCATCATCATCATCATCATTGAAGCATATTTCAAAACGAGAAACAATGGCTCCGTGGAGCCATTTATTTTTGCTTCGAAGACTTAGTAACACCTTGGGAGTGATATCCAGTGTAGATGAAGGATCTACGTGCCATGCGACACGTGCGGCAACTCAATTTTTGTTTTATTCTAGGGTGGATAATTTATCAATCTCCGCTATTTAGCGACAAGAATGGTTTATCTTTTTCGTTGAAATCAGTGCCATCATTTCAAAAGGGCGAAGCTGCTTTTCGTAAGCAATGCAAATTAACGACACCATCAGTTTCATCTACTAGGTGGCATCGTTAATTTGCGAGAAATGTGGCGGTTGAAGCCATTGTTTACTAAAGCAGTTTCGCCCTGATGAAATGTTGGCACTGAAGCGTTTAAAGAGCTGAAGGAGTGCCCCTTTAGCTCGTTTTCAAATTCAGAAAATTCTCACCAGAAGATGAATAATTCCAACGCATCCAAAAGAGCTGAAAGTCCAAGAATGACGCAAAAGTATTCCGCAAAAAGCCATCAGCCATTGGAATAGACCTAGACAGACGTTGAAAATCAGCGAAGCTTAAAGCCCAGAACCCGAGAGCCATCCGTTGAAAATCATTCCCAGAATACCATAACAGCTTTTGGACATTGCTTCGTAGCCACATTTATCATTGCATTTTCAGAGTCACGGCGAGAAGTGCTTTTACTGCCTTGTTAAGAAGGTAGCAAGAAAAATCGAATTTCTCCGTTTGGTTGAATGATTTTTCCATCCCACCACACCGTTGATCGACGACGACGACGAACACGGCCTCTGGTGGCGTGGTAGGTGAAAGGAAAGAATCGTCGAGAATGGTGGTTGATTTCGAAAAATTGCTTCAACTTAGGCACGCCTCGACGACGAATGGATTTTCCTCCGGGCCTTTCACTTACATTCAATCACTCGGAAATCTACCGATCCGTGTTTTGTTTTGGGTATTTGTGGATGTGCAGCACGCCCCACAGAGCCTCAGGTTTTATTTGAATTTTATAAAGGTTTTATTGCAGCAAGAACAATTTCCAATACTTTAATAACGGTCTTGCACATTGTCATGAAATGTAAGCAATGTAAAATACTAAAGGGTGATACGGTCAAAATTTCGTCAATATCAACTTGACGTATTTCTTTCAATTTTGCATTTAAAAAACCTGAACACCCCTCATTTTGAAGGTGTGTGTGTGTAGAATGTTGCTCCTATTTTGAATTTGGAATTCACTCTTCAGTTGTCAAAATGCCGTCCAAGCAAGAAGAGCAGCGTATCAAAATTTTGCTCGCGCATCGCGAAAATCCGAGCTACTCGCACGCAAAGTTGGCAAAATCGCTAAAAGTTGCCAAATCAACCGTTACAAATGTAATTAAAGTGTTTGGGGAACGTTTGTCGACAGCCAGGAAGTCTGGATCGGGGGGAAATCGAAAACCGGAAGCCGCTGAGACGACAAAGAGAGTTGCCGGTAGTTTCAAGCGAAACCCTAACCTCTCTCTCCGAGATGCCGCAAATAAGCTGGGTGTATCGTCTACAACCGTGCATCGAGCCAAAAAACGAGCCGGACTATCGAATTACAAGAAGGTAGTGACTCCAAATCGCGATGATAAACAAAATACGACGGCCAAAGCGCGATCCCGGAGGCTGTACACGACGATGCTGACGAAGTTTGACTGCGTGGTAATGGACGACGAAACCTACGTCAAAGTCGACTACAAGCAGCTTCCGGGACAGGAGTTTTATACGGCAAAAGGAAGGGGAAAGGTAGCAGATGTTTTCAAGCACATGAAACTGTCAAAGTTCGCAAAGAAATATCTGGTTTGGCAAGCCATCTGTACCTGTGGCTTGAAAAGCAGCATTTTCATAGCTTCCGGGACTGTCAACCAAGAAATTTACGTGAAAGAGTGTTTGAATAAACGTCTGCTGCCTTTCCTGAAGAAACACGGTTGTTCCGTACTGTTTTGGCCGGATTTGGCATCTTGCCATTACGGTAAAAAGGCCATGGAGTGGTACGCAGCCGAAAACGTGCAGGTGGTTCCCAAGGACAAGAACCCTCCCAACACGCCAGAGCTCCGCCCAATTGAGAAATACTGGGCTATTGTCAAGCGGAACCTAACGAAGACCAAAAAAACTGCTAAGGGCGAGCAGCAGTTCAAGGCAAACTGGCTTTCTGCGGCGAAGAAGGTGGACAAGGTGGCTGTACAAAATCTGATGGCAGGGGTCAAGCGTAAGGCCCGGCAATTCGGATTTGGAAAAGCGGAAGCCTAACTGAATATTTTTCCTGAATTTTATACTAATTGAACTTGAAAAAGAAATTTAATTTGATTTTTTAAATAAACGATTTCACCGATTTACACGCGTTTTCCCTTGACCAAATTTTGACCGTATTACCCTTTATAAGATATCGACAAAACCCTAATAAATCATAATATAAAACCAACTGATGCTAATGGTATTCAGATTTATTCTTTTTTTTTTTTGGTTTGTTTTTTTCCGTTGATCTTGTTTTCCGTGCTGAGCACCAATGCTACCGACGTGCCAGGAAGGCAGCTCCCACACCTGGACCCTACCTATCGACCCATCAACTCATGAACCGGGGACCAACGGCTTTACTTCCCATCCGAAGGAATATTCAGATTTATGAATTATTTTAGGCTTGCTTTGTAGTGTCTGATGAAGCCAATTTGAATTGCAGTAATTAAACCCAGCTACCAATCATGGGGGTGCAAATCTCAATATTAGATGGTCGAAAAATCTCATGCTAGCGAATCAATCTTGTTTCAAATCTTGCATCTAAATCGTTCTACTCACATCGCTCTCCAACTATTTGCAGGAAATCTTAAGTATGTTCATCAATCTTATTTCTATCTACTTGGGCTTGGGCGCGTCTCATAACAGCAAAGCGAATTTTTTCATGCATCTTTTTTAGAGTCGCCCTCAATCCCAATGTTGATTTATAAGCAGCCGCAATAAAGCTTATTGGCTACGAAACATGCATTTTAAAACAGTGATGGGATATGTGTCCCTAACCTCGGTCCAATGTGAACCCTTCTTTTACATTTTATGCCGTATCTTATGTAAGAAGTGAGCTGCAGTCGATATTTCACAATTGACATGCAAATTTATATATTCTTATTAATTGGAAAATAATTAGGCACGATTGGTGGATTTAATTTCGGTCTACTGTACTCAAATTGAGTCTATAACTGGAGGCAACATAGTCTTCTCGAAGATGAACCTCGATCTACAAAGGTTCAGCATGTGAAATCGCGCTTCACTCCTTATCATTCATACGTAACCTCATTGTTGACACCACTTTCATTTCTCGCGTAAGAACTGATGAGGAAAAAAGAGACAGTGCTTTCTTTCCAGTTAATCCGGGTAACATAAATCAAGATGATTTTAGAATAAAAATAAAAGCCATTATATGTGCATCATCTCACTACCACACATC
This sequence comes from Ochlerotatus camptorhynchus, assembly GCF_037179485.1. Classification (NCBI taxonomy): domain Eukaryota; kingdom Metazoa; phylum Arthropoda; class Insecta; order Diptera; family Culicidae; genus Ochlerotatus; species Ochlerotatus camptorhynchus. The sequence goes on from NW_027041174.1 coordinate 178,966, forward strand.
AAGCTGAACATTGCATTAGGTCCTAAGCAGTGTTGGCAAAATCATCAATGAAATTATATTTTACCGCTCTCATACGCTCTCAAAATATCATGCTTGATATTGATTTAACAAACTCCTTTGATATCGCGAGACTATTAACAACGTGCAAAAATCCAGCGGAGAGTTGACTAGACACAAAGATCATTCTGTTGCACGTCGTTTTCTTAGAAAGAGCAAGTATAGTTTACTATCTCTTTTTACTGTTCACCGATGGCAGACACGAAGTGACTGCTGCCAGCCGTTGTGGAAGTTTCGGTTGCGTTCGGGTGTAAAGCAAAAATCTTTAAACTCAATCTCACCACAGTTTGTTAAGATTTGCAGCTGGTGAGTTTTGTTAGCTTGATATTCCGAGCTGCGATATCACAGCTTGCAAAATCAACCGCAGCTGTATGCTTGTTGATTTTTGTCTTCGAAAATCAAGCGTGATCTTGTGCATTGGTGAGATTTGATTATTTGATATTTTCCCAACACTGGTTCTAAGTAACATTGGTAGATTCTCTTTTTCGACTTTCTCTTGGTTCTCCATGGTCATGTAAAGACATTCCAAGGTATTTTCAGCACACAGATCAATAAAAGAAGCTTTTATCAGGCATCTCATACGACAAACACAACAAGAAACGTTTATGTGCTCAAGATATTAATGAAATACAAAGTCGATGAAAAGAATCGATCAATGTTACTTAGGTCCTAATGCATTGTTCGGCTTGATAAATAAATCTGACTAATATTTGAATCTAGTTCACTTGAATTCGCAAAAACGTTGGTCGCCCATACACACTTTCAAATAACTAATTTTACACGTGACGGAATCCATCTTTGACATAAAAGATAAGACGTAAACAAACATGTCATGTAATATTATGTGCTGCGAGACTGAAAAGTTCGTTGCTCGACGAAAAGTACGTTTGATTGAGCTATATTTCGCGTCTGTTATGACTTAAATTTATGTCAAAATTGACGCTCGTATATGTCACTCTCAGAGCACTTAAATTTACATCAATTTTTCTAAGTGTGTAGAATGAGTAATTTTTTATAGTTGGGACCAGCGTGATAGATTCTGAAATGCGTTCAGGTGCAACCAGAGCGACCACGGAAGTCAAAATCTCCAAAATTCCCGTTAGAATTATGTTGGCTAGATATTTGATTTTGATTTCTACCAGCTGTAATAGCAGCATACACACTAAAAAAAGTTGTTGATTATTACATCCAAACAGCTGCACAGAGGTCATTCCGCTGGTGGTGTAATATTACGTTGTACATCGATTTTGCGAACAAAATTACATCTATTGATGCAATATTGTATCTGCTTTTTGCTATTACATCATTATTTCATACATCAGCTTGAATTACGTTGATCGATATTACATTTTTTTTGCTATGTATGTAGCTCTATTTACTTGCTGAACATTGTTAACAGCAGGTTTGGATGAAGCAGGGGAGTTATTTTTACGGATACGAATGTAGAACTTGTTCCTCGCTGAGCATTGTTAACAGCAGAGAAAGTATATCAAGTATCAACTGAGTGAAAATTTATTTACAAATGAGAAATTGGTGTATAACCTTGAGCATGACACTCCCACTGCGACCTAGCAAGAAGTACAGTCGACTTGTTTCGCGCTCCGGTATTTCAGAAGTTTTCTCGGTATTCGGTTGGTTTAAATTATCAGTTTTTTCTCGCTTAGTGATTACTGGCATAGTACCCACCTAAACAATTATCTGAAAGTGAGTTTTTCTGAGAAGAAAGTGTGATTTTCGGCGTCATCGGAAAGAAAATTGTTCACTTGCAATTGGATATTCGCAAACCAATTTGCGCTTCATCGGTGCGTGATCACGCATACCTGCACACAAATCATCGTCATCGAGTGTCAGCATCTGCCTCCGCATTTATACTGGTCATCCATCATCGTGTGTCCAGCTGAGTGCCAAGCCTCATACAAGCACACCACTACAAAGATCGCCCGCACACGCGCATCGAAGGTCACCCACGCTGCGCGTCGCTCCGCTGCTGCTGTGTAATCACTCGGTGGTAGTAGTATAGCAGATAAGTTTTTTTTCCTGTTTCTTTCTCTCGCCCATCAGTTAAATTTAATTTTGTGTTTCTGTTTGTAGTTTTTTTTTTCTGTTTATTGTGTCTGTGTGGTTTTAAGCATCGTTTCAGTGGTAGAGCGTTTACCGCTCCCACTAGTACGGCAAAATGGACGTCTCGTCAGAAGACGATATGGACATTTTGTCGGAAGATGACACCAGTTTGCCACTCGATGGCAAGAAAAGACGAAAACGTCCTGTCATTCATGGTTCGTCTCAGAAAAGCCCCCGATCGCGAGCCTATCCAGATGACTCGACTGGGCCATGGGTTGTCTACTTTCAGCCCAAAAACAAACCTTTGAACTTGATGCAAATTTCCACTGATCTGACGAAGCGATACTCGGCCGTGACCGAAATCACGAAGGTTAGGCATAATAAACTTCGTGTTGTCGTTTCTAACCTGAAGCAGGCTAACGAGATTGCTGCCTCCCAGCTCTTTACGATTGAGTACAGGGTTTACATACCAGCTCGTGATGTGGAGATCGAAGGTGTGGTCACCGAAGCGAGTCTGACCCCCGAGATCTTGGAGAAGCAGGCGGTTGGCCGTTTCAAGAACCCCTTGCTCCCCCCGGTGAAGATACTGGATGTCCAAAAACTGGGCTCAGTATCTGTCAGCGAGGGTAAATAGAGTTTTACCCCCACAGACTCGTTTCGCGTGACCTTTTCTGGTTCAGCCCTTCCTCAGTACATCGAGTTGGGAAAACTTCGGCTACCTGTGCGCTTGTTTGTTCCTCGGGTCATGATCTGCCAAAACTGCAAACAGTTGGGACATACGGCCTCTCACTGTTGCAGCAAGGCACGCTGTTCCAAATGCGGGGAAAAGCACGAGGATGGCGCCTGCACAGTCACGGCACCAAAATGCGTGTACTGCAAAGGATCTCCTCCTCATGGTCTCTCGTCGTGCCCGGTGTACAAACAACGCGGGGAAAAACTAGAGCGCTCTCTTAAAGAACGTTCCAGGCGGTCTCTTGCAGAAATGCTCAAGACAGCCAAGCCATCGACCAACGAAACAAATCCCTTCGCTCTTTTGTCAGATGACGAGTCTGGCTCTGACTTGGCTGAGGAGGGAGTTTCTTTCAGTTTTCCGGAAGGTTCTGCCCGGAAACGAAAACGCATCCGTTCGCGGAAAGTTGCAGATCAAGAACCCCAAATCAGCTTGCCCAAATCAAGGAGTGGTGGAAAAAAGGAGACTTCTACTCCTCCTGGATTCCGCAGAACTGATTATACCCAGGATTTTCCACCTCTCACGGGGACATCCAAAACCCCCGATGCCCCAATTTTCAGAACACAAGCCCCTTCTTCATCTGGGTTGTTCTCATTTGATAAAATTGTGGACAGTATCCTCAATTACCTCGATATTTCTGATCCTCTGAAAAGCATTGTTCTGGCAATGCTTCCTACTGTGAAAACCCTCTTGAAGCAGTTGACATTAAAGTGGCCCCTCCTTGCAGCAATCATCTCCTTCGATGGATAATTTTCCAAACGAGGTCGGGGATTTGATCACTGTTCTACAGTGGAATTGTCGAAGTCTTATTCCTAAGATAGAATCGTTTAAGTTTTTGGTTCACAATAATGATTGTGATGCATTTGCTTTGTGTGAAACTTGGCTCTCTTCAGATATCGATCTTCCTTTTCATGATTTTAACATTATTCGACTAGATCGTGAGGATTCGCGTGGAGGAGGAGTACTTTTGGGGATCAAAAAGTGCCATTCCTTCTATAGAGTGAATCTTCCACAATTTCCAGGTATTGAAGTTGTCGCATGTCAGGCTTTTGTTAAAGGCAAGAGCCTTTGTATTGCTTCTGTGTATATTCCTCCCGAGTTTCGATTAGTCAAAAACAATTTTCAGATATCTGTTCAGTTCTTCCTACTCCACGGTTGATTATGGGAGATTTTAATTCCCACGGTACAGGCTGGGGGGAACTGTATGATGACAACCGTTCTACTTTGATATATGACCTCTGTGATAACTTCAATATGACAATTCTTAACAATGGAGAAGTAACACGTCTGGCTGGTCCATCCTCAAATGGAAGTAGATTAGACCTCACACTTTGCTCTAATTCATTATCGTTGAATTGCACGTGGAATGTGATCCAGGATCCCCACGGTAGTGATCACTTGCCGATCGGCATTTCGATTGCCAGTGGGTTCAATTCGTCGGAATCCGTTAACGTCGCGTACGACCTCACCCGTAATATCGATTGGACAACGTTCAAGACCGCGATAGATGAAGCCGTGTCGTCGGTAGAAGAGCTTCCACCGTTGGAGGAATATAACTTCCTCTCCAATCTGATCTTGGACAGCGCGCTTCGAGCTCAAACTCGGCCGGTTCCAGGAACGTCTTTTCGTAGGAAACCTCCTACCCCTTGGTGGGACCAGCAATGCACTGAGGTTTATCGTAAAAAGTCCGACGCGTTTAAGCTTTTCCGGAAACGCGGAACACCCGAGTATTTCGAAGCGTACTCGACTCTTGAACACGAACTCAAGAGCCTCATCAAGGCCAAGAAACGTGGATACTGGCGGCAATTCGTGGACGGTTTATCGCGCGAAACGTCGATGAATACGCTTTGGAGTACGGCGCGAAGAATTCGTAACCGGTCTACTAACAACGAAAGCGAGGAATGCTCGGATCGAGGGATTCTTAAATTCGCGCGAAAAGTGTGCACGGATTCCGTGCCGTCGCAGTTGATTCCTCGAGAAACCGCGAATTCGGTAGACGAAATCAGTCAGCCTTTTTCAATGGTCGAACTTTCACTCGCTCTTCTTTCGTGTGGCAATTCTGCCCCGGGATCTGATAGAATCAAGTTCAACTTGCTGACTGTTCAACTCCCAGACGTCGCTAAGAGGCGCATGTTGAACTTGTTTTGTCAGTTCCTGGAGTTCAATATTGTTCCAGATGATTGGAGGCGAGTGAGAGTTATAGCCATTAAAAAGCCTGGAAAACCCGCGTCAGATCATAACTCGTATCGTCCCATCGCGATGTTATCGTGCATTCGAAAATTGTTGGAGAAAATGATCCTTTTTCGCCTCGACAAATGGGTTGAGACGAACCACCTACTCTCAGATACTCAATTTGGTTTCCGTAGGGGTAAGGGAACGAACGACTGTCTCGCGTTGCTTTCCACAGAAATCCAGTTGGCTTTTGCTAAAAAAGAGCAAATGGCTTCTGTATTCTTGGATATTAAGGGGGCTTTTGATTCAGTATCGGTTGAAGTCCTTTCAGACAAACTCCACGCTTGTGGCCTTTCCCCATTAATTAATAACTTTTTGTACAATTTGCTGTCAGAGAAACATATGAGCTTTTCTCATGGAAACTCTACAGCTTCACGATTTAGCTACATGGGTCTCCCCCAGGGCTCATGTTTAAGCCCCCTTCTGTATAATTTCTACGTCAGAGAAATTGACAATTGTCTAAGTGACAACTGCACGTTGAGACAACTTGCAGATGACGGAGTAGTGTCTATGACAGGGCCCAGAGAGGCCGACCTGCAAGGACCCTTACAGGATACCTTAGACAATTTGTCTACTTGGGCTATCCAGCTAGGTATCGAATTCTCCACGGAGAAAACTGAGTTGGTCGTTTTTTCTAGGAAGCATAGCCCAGCACAACCGAAGCTTCAACTTTTGGGTAAGCCGATCACTCATTCCATGTCTTTCAAATATCTTGGGGTCTGGTTCGATTCTAAATGCACCTGGAGATCCCACATTGAGTATCTGAGACGAAAATGCCAACTAAGGATCAATTTCCTTCGATCAATTACCGGAACGTGGTGGGGAGCTCATCCGCAAGATCTTCTAACGTTGTACCGGACAACGATTTTATCGGTTTTGGAGTACGGTAGTTTTTGCTTCCAGTCGGCGGCTAAAACTCACATCATCAAACTGGAACGTATCCAGTATCGTTGTCTTCGTATCGCGTTAGGATGCATGCACTCGACTCATACGATGAGTCTCGAAGTGTTGGCGGGCATGTTGCCACTATCGGATCGGTTTTCGGAATTGTCCCTCAGGCTCCTCACCCGTTGTGAAGTTATGAACCCACTGGTAATCGAAAACTTTGAGAAGCTTCTTGAGCTAAACCCTCAAACTCGTTTTATGTCATTGTACTACGTGTACATAACTCAGGGTGTCAGCCCTTCACAGCATAATCCCCATCGTGTATGCTTCTCTGACTTCGGCAATTCAGTTAGTTTTGATTTATCTATGACGCGGGAGATTCGTGGGATCCCAGAACATCATCGTTCCATGATTGTTCCGTCAATTTACGCTGCAAAGTTTGGCCAAGTTGATTCCGCAAGATCGTTCTTCACAGATGGATCACTAATAGAGTCGTCCGCTGGTTTTGGTATTTTTAACGAATTTCATAGCGCCTCTCGAATGCTTCAAGCTCCTTGTTCCGTATATGTTGCTGAACTGGCGGCAATACACTATACGCTAGAAACGATCGCCTCACTTGCACCAGATCACTATTTTATTTTTACGGATAGTCTCAGTTCTGTCGAGGCTATTCGCTCCATGAGGCCGGTAAAGCACTCCTCGTATTTTCTCATGAAAATACGAGAGCTTCTAAGTGCTTTATCTTTAGGATCTTTTGTCATCACCTTTGCATGGGTCCCATCTCATTGCTCGATTCCGGGCAATGAGATGGCTGACTCACTTGCAAAGGTGGGCGCTATGGAAGGCGATATTTACGATCGACAAATCGCCTACGACGAATTTTTCTTCATTTATCGTCAACAGTCCCTCGCCAGCTGGCAAAATAAATGGAGTGAAGGGAGTTTGGGACGATGGTTATATTCAATCATCCCTAAGGTGTCGAAGTGTCCTTGGTTCAAGGGGTTGGATGTGGGTCGAGACTTCATTCGTATGATGTCTCGCCTCATGTCCAATCACTATTCGTTAAACGCTCACTTGTTTCGTATTGGGCTGGGAGACAGCAATCTCTGTGAATGTGGACAAGGTTACCAGGACGCAGATCACATTATTTGGTCTTGTGCTGAGCATCGTGGAGTCAGATCTGAGCTGTGCGATTCCCTTCGGGCTCGAGGTAGACAACCTAATGTTCCAGTTCGGGATATTTTGGCTAGACGTGATCTGGAGTTTATGAAACTCATATATGTTTACTTTAAGAATACTAACCTCAGATTGTAAGTTTGATTAACCTTGTGTTTAGTTTGTGTATTGTGCGTGTAGTTTTTTTTTAATGTTTGTTTTCAAGATGAAAAGAAATAAGTTCATGTTTTAGGATTAATTAAATATTTGTATAATAAATCATATTTCAAACCTCCTTCTTCTTTTCCCCATCCAAAAAATTGTAAATCTCCACTAACCTCGAGACGACCGCGAGTAATCGATTCAATTCCTTTAACTCTAGATTTAAGACATTAATCATGTATAATGCAAATGATAACTAGGCTCTGTAAAGTTTATTCGATTGAGCCTGTACAAATAAATTAATATAAAAAAAAAACCTTGAGCATGTCTACCTTCTTTACAATTTTTTTGGCGTAGGATTACGTCTTTGGGCAACATATTGGGGGTGCAATTTCAAAAAGCTAAAATCGACCGCAGGACGAAAATAGGTCAGGTTTTGACCACATATACCTCTGTCAATAGCAGATGAGTTTTAATTCTAAACAAGCCAAAGAATTTAGAATTTATTTCAAATCTGCTAAATTGAACACTTTATTAATTTTCAATAGGTCACTATTGAAAAATACACAAATGTCCACCTGTTCCAATGGTGATCAAAATTATCACCGATTACCTGCAAACAGCGCATTCACTAACACAAATTAAAAAATCGAATTCGATCCTGTCTCACTGAACGGTGCTCACCGTGTGTCGTCAACGTCAGCAGCATCAGCAGCAGCAGTGATTAGCGTGTGGCGTTAACATTGTTCTCCAGTACCCCACGAAAGGCAGCCTGCAAGCAGTGAGCTGCAGACCCCACATGAGCACCCATAGAAGGAGGAAGAAGCCGCTGGATCGAAATCAGTTTCCTCGTGAGTAGCTGTGGGTCATGTATGCCAAGCGTGTCAACCTTGCTCCAAACAATTAACAGCTCGCCAGCCTCACCCTAATAGCTCAGCATTACTCAACCATCACGACTAAACGGTCCTTTTCAGGACCACCACAAATTTGTTAAAGAGTATTATTTGAACATTAGTCAAGGTCATCCATCCTAGATTCCTGCAATCAATTTTCGCATATTTTTCATTTATGAAAAAATCCAAAAAATCCGTGCGTTTTGTGCACGGAAATGCGTAATTACGTCATCATTAAACGAGGCTTTTCCATGATACCGTGATAGCATGCTAGATGGTATCTATCTTTCTGCCTTTTGATGCAAATTTTAAGTCCCTCCTATTAAGAGAATTATGCCAAAAACAAATCTTACCGAATTCCCCTAATAGGAGGGGCTTAAAATTTGCATCAAAAAGTATAAACGTAAGTAGCGTCCGGTATGCACACACTTAGAAATAACTAATTTTACACGTGACGGAATCCTTCTTTGACATAAAGGATCAGACGTAAGCAATTAGTTCATGTAAAATTAAGTGCTCCGAGACTGAAAAGTTTTTTTCTCGACGAAAACTAAATTTGATTGAGTTGAATTTCACGTCTGTTATGACTCAATTTTATGTCAAAATTGACGCTCGTATATGTCAGTCTCAGAGCACCTAAATTTACATGATTTTTTCTAAGTGTGCAGATTTAATTTCCGAATACCAAAACTGATGGGCAGTTCAATCTATTAAAATTTCTACAATTGTACGAAGTAATTGATAATTGAGAAATTGTTTGCGAGTTTATCGATAAAGCCATGTTGCAGCATTTGGCTACACAATACAAGCGCCGATCACGTAAGCGCGTAAAGGAAGAGCAAGCGGACAAACCTCCGAAGAAGCAGCCGAAAACTGATGCTGAAATAAATCGGTGTTACCGAGACAGGATCAGAACGGCTAGAGACAACATTGCTTTATCTACTGGTTGGGGAGAAGGGTCTTCAAGACAAGGTAGGACATTTGACTATTTTCTTTTGAAATAAATATGTACATTGTTTGTAACACATCTGAGGTAAGTGATGATTCACGTTATTTCTAGAAAAATACGTTTCAAAAGAATAAATTGGTAAACAACATGAGTAAACCTGTTGTTTGCATTGCGATAATGTTTTTTTTTTTAATTATATTTAATTATAACAATTTAATATTTACTATACTTTTGCTGTGACATCATAACTACCTTTCGTAATCCTACGTCAAATCTACGGTCGTGTCTTGGATACAACCTCTTACTTTTTATCTATAAAAGTGATAGTTAAATGACGACACATCTAACTAAAATTATGTTAAACAAACTAGATGGAAATCTCGTCAACAACCGTGCAACTGCCCTGATTAGTTTGCTAAATACATGCCACCATGCCTTGATTAACGAGTGAGAGTAACGAAAGAGTGACGTTCATATCTGACATTCGGGTAGAGGAATGTTTCCTTGCGAGATTGAGCTTTTGCTTGCGAGAAATCGGTGATTCGCGTGTTGGGTTATAAAATCAAAAACGTCCAAATCTCAAAGTTCTCCAGATTTTTTGATACAAAAACGTACCAGGCTTCAAAATTATCCGTATAGGGATAATATCCAATGATAGATTGGATAATGGATGAAGGAAAGGGATAATTGATGCCTGAGCAGCTCAGCGCTGCACGACCTGATCAAAGTCTCCCCTGCGATCAAAGACACCCCGTTTATTTTTTTTATTAATTACTTTATTTGCACAGGCTCAATCGAATAAACTTTACAGAGCCGAGTTATCATTTTCGTTATACATTATTGATACCCCCTTTAACGGTAACTTTTTCTAACGACCGTTGAGAAAATTGAATCCTTCAGGTGATTAATATCACTTTACTTACTTTTTCTACCGTTTTTTTTTCGTGGGAAGGCCACAAAAACTATGATAGGTAAACGAATGACAACAATGTTGAAGTAGAAACAAGAACGACATTGAAGTAAGCCATTATTAATTTGTATTCTCTCAAAAAAAAAATAAAATAAAAGTTAGTTACTGTTAGACCACCAACCAAGCAGGTTGTACTTCTCTTTAACCTCCAAGAGGTTATGGGCCCAGCGCTTGGGTTGCCAAGAAACGGATCAACAACGGAAGAAAATTTTCATTGAAGCCAGGTAAAATGGAGAAAATTCAAGTCCCGAAGTTGAACGGAACGAATTACAGCAGCTGGAAGTTCAGCACCGAACTGCTGCTGATTCGTGAAGATCTATGGAAATACATCACCCGGGCAAGACCAGAAGCACGAGCTGCGACGAAGCCTGGAACTCTGGGGACCAGCGTGCACGAGCGACAACCGGTCTTTTGATGGAGACAAACCAGCATGGTCTCATCCAGCAGACGAAAACGGCTCGTGAAGCGTGGGACAAGCTGAAGGACCATTTCGAGAAGCCGACGTTGACATCGAAGGTATCGTATCTGCGGAACTTGATTTCCAAACGGTACTGTGAAGGCGAGGACATGGAGAAGCACGGGAACGAAATGGAGGAAGTTTTCCGTGTCAGGATTGAAGCTGGACGAAAAGCAGCAGGTTGCGTTGCTGCTCAGTAGTCTACCAAAATCGTTCAACACGCTGACGACCGCGTTGGAGAGTCGGGCGGACGATGAATTGACGCTGGAGCTCGTGAAAACCAAGCTGGTCGACGAAGTGACGAAACATGGTAGCTACAACGCGGAGACCATTCTGAAGGCTGGATCTGGTAAGAAGGTAATCGTCTGTCATTATTGCCAGAAGCCGGGTCATAGGCAGCGGGACAGCGAGCTAGCAAGCGATCAAGAAGGAGAAAGCAGAAGCATCGGAAGAATCCATCCAAAGCGAAGGCGGTTCGAGAAGCGAAAAATGACAACTGTGCTTTCACGGCGAAAGGGACTGGTGAAACCGGAAACTGGATCGTTGCCTCTGGGGCGACATCGCACATCCGGAGTGATTTGAGATTTGGGCGTAATTGTATTTGTAAACAAACAGGTCAATCGCCGATTTCTCATGAATAAAAGCTCAATCTTATAAACAAACTATACCAAATGATAGACGAATCATACCTCTACCTCATAGTGTTATTAGTTTTCAAAATTGAGCTTTTATTCGCGATAAATCGGCGATTGACGTGTTTGTTTACAAATACAACTACGCCCAAATCTCAAATCACTCCGGACATGTGCGCCGAGAGGAAATCCTTCCTTGAGCTGGACGAAGCAGTAAAGGAAAACGTCACGTTAGCCGACGGGACGATCACAGCTGCGAAGGGCAAAGGAACGTGCGAAGTGGACTGCTGCGATCTGGAAGATAACAAACGAACAATTCAAGACCAACAATTGAAATGGCCTTAACTCCATTTTGTAAACAAACCTTGTAAGGCCATTTTCTCGCGAACCGAAACCTTCATTCGCAAACTTAAACCACAATCGGGTAGAGGAGAATTTCCCCTACCTGTTCATTATGTTGGTTTGCCTTTGCGGACTTCGGTTCGCGAGAAAATGGCCTTACAAGGTTTGTTTACAAAATGGAGTTAAGGCCATTTCAATTGTTGGTCTTGAATTACGCTTTCAGATACCCTGTTTGTACCGAATCTAGAGACGAATCTGATCTCGGTGCGCAAGCTGGTAGCGAAGGGCGGAAAGGTTATTTTCGACACCGAAAACTGCAGAATCATGAAAGGACCGCAAGTTGCATCAGTGGCAACTGTGTCCAGTGGTTTGTACGTCATAAAAAACGTCCACAACGCTTTGAAGACCGGGGTGAAATCGCACACGCAAAACTGCCAACACGTGTGGCACAGGAAGATGGGTCACCGAGATGACGATGCTGTCCAGGAGCTGGTGAAAAAGGAGCTAGTAACCGGAATGAAAATCGATGACTGTGGTATACGGTCTGTTTGCGAGTGCTGCCAAAAAGGAAAATTGGCGAGACTTCCGTTTCCGAAGAAGTCTAAGAAACGATCGAAAGAGCCTTTCGACCTCGTCCACGTGGACGTGTGTGGTCCGATGAAGAATGTCACACCAGGAGGATGTCGTTACTATCTCACCGTCACCGACGATTATTCTCGCTACACAAATGTGTTTTTCCTGCGGCAGAAATTGGATCCTGAGGAGAGGCTGAGAGATTTTGTGATGGAAGTGAAGACGACGTTTGGCCGACCGCCGAAGATTGTGCGTTCCGACAATGGTGGTGAGTTCAAGAACAGGTCACTGAAGAGTTTTTTCAAGAAAGAAGGAATCAGGCAGCAGTTCACTACTCCACACACTCCGCAACAGAACGGGACAGCAGAACGCAAGAACCGCTCTTTGAACGAAATGGCGCGGTGTATGCTGCTGGATGCAAGGCTTCCGACGAGGTACTGGGCGGAGGCTATGAACACATCGAACTATCTTCATAATCGACTTCCGACCAGGTCATTGAAGACCACACCTTACGAAGCATGGTGGGGAGAAAAACCGGACCTGGGTCACCTTCAAGTTTTTGGTGCAGACGCTTATGTGTGGATCCCGAAGCAAAACCGGATGAAGTTGGATGCAGCAGCGCAGAAGATGACTTTCGTTGGTTATTCGGTGCAACAAAAAGCGTACCGATTCCTGGACAGAAGCACTGGACACATTATCAATAGCAGAGATGCTCGATTTTTGCCGACATGCAGCTTCCAGGACGAAGAGGATGACAATGGAAGTAACATTGACTTCCCGTTGATCGACAATTCAAAAACTTATAATTTTCCTATCGTTGCAGGGGACGTTCTCGGTGAGCCAACTGACGATGAGGAAGAACTTGTTTCGGAATCCGAAGCGGAAGAGGATCAATACGATACATCCAACGAATCATACGAGGACACTACGCTCACCGAGCAGCACAATGCCGATGAACGTCCCCTCAACGCACCGAGAGATCCATTGTCCACGTGTATCCCGATACGTAACTCAAGTCGGTCAACCAAAGGGGTACCGCCGAACCGATTCACTGAAACCAGCAAGCTGATGAGTTAGCAATCGTTTGAGCCGACGACGCTAGCCGAAGCACTGTCGGGTGCAGAGCGTGAACACTGGAAGAAAGCGATGGACGAGGAGTATACGTCGCTGCAGGAAAACTCCACATGGGATATCGTCCGCCTTCCCACCAATCGGAAACCAGTAGGCTGCCGGTGGATTTTCAAGAAGAAGCTGGATGAGGACTGGAATGTAGCAAGATACAAGGCCCGACTTGTCGCTCAAGGGTACAGCCAAAAATTTGGTACTGACTAAGACGAGGTCTACGCGCCGGTTGCAAAACACGCCACGTTCCGGGCGCTCCTGTCGGTAGCAGCACGCCGAAAGATGCAGGTGAAGCATCAAGACGGCGTATCTGTATGGAGACATTTCGGATACAATTTACATGCGTCAGCCACCAGGGTACGAAGCCGGAATTCCAACGGATGTATGCCATTTGAGGAGGAGTTTGTACGGCCTGAAGCAAGCAGGAAGGGTTTGGAACAATACCATTACCGACGTTCTGAAGAAGCTGGGGTACGAAGCAACGGAAGCCGATAGCTGTCTATTCGTAGAGACCGGTCGTGAGTTGTCCTTCATCCTACTGTATGTGGATGATATGTTGATCGTCACCGACGGCGTCAAGGAGTACGTACGAGTACGGAAGCACCTGGAGCAGAAATTCAAAATTTCGTGTCTGGGTGATGTAAGCAACTACCTTGGGATTCGTGTTGAACGTGATGCTGATGGAAGTTTCCTATTGTGTCAGGACACGTACATTTCGAAGATGCTGAAAACGTTTGGGATGGAACAAGCAAAATCGTCACCGATTCCGATGGACCCCAGGTTCATCACCATAGAGCAAAAGAAGGAGGAAATGTTGACCATCGACAAATACCAGAGCCTTGTGGGAGCTTTGCTCTACGTTGCTGTTTGCACACGACCCGATTTAGCGATCACGGCGTCCATCCTTGGACGCCGAAACGAGCCTTGCGGTATTTGAAGGGTACTGCTGGACTGCGACTGGGAGGAAGAGGCAATCTTGAAGGATACGTTGACGCTGACTGGGCGGGCGACCGTACGGATAGAAAGTCCAATTCTGGATTTCTGTTCAAGCTTGGCGGAGGAGTAATTAGCTGGACAGCTCGCAAGCAGGAGTGCGTGACCTTGTCTTCAACCGAAGCGAAATATGTCGCACTTTCGGAGGCCACCAAAGAGCTTCTCTGGCTGCTCAAGTTAATGCGAGGACTAGGCGAGGATATTCAGCAACCCGTGACCGTCTACGAAGACAACCAAAGCTGTATCAGTAAACTGAGTGCCGAAGGAGTGACGAGACGAACGAAGCACATCGATACGGATCAGGAGTCCTCAACATCGTGTATTGTCCATCAGAGGAGATGTTAGAGGATGCGCTGACAAAACCACTAGGCCGAATTAAGCTGCAGAAGATACGGGAGGAGATTGGCTTCCAGAACATCGTCCTTGAGAAGGAGTGTTGAAGTAGAAACAAGAACGACATTGAAACAAGCCATGCTATTATTAATTTGTATTCTCTCAAAAAAATAAAAGTTAATTACTGTTAGACCACCAACTAAGCAGGTTGTACTTCTCCTTTAACCTCCAAGAAACAATACTGATTGATAGAAAAATTGCTGCTGAGATGACACTCACTATGAAGAAGACTGTAAACTATAGAAACTATAGATTCCATAGATAAGCGGATGCAAAGTAGAATGTAGCCAAACGAACTGTCAGTTAGTGTAGCCAACCGATCATGACGTCATCATGATGTGTTTTGCGGGGGAAGTATTATAATATTATAAGCACAAAACGCTTTCCACACTCCACATTCCGAATTATTTCGCGGAAAACAGAAGAAGGAAATATTACGCAAGCCACTCCTTGATTAATTGTTGCAAAGATTTGCTTTGCACTTCAAAACTGCACAACGAAGAGCTCTATGATGGCATGAACATTTTTCACGAATACCAGTAAGAGCATTTATTTTTCATGGTTGCCAAAAAAACATTTTTTGTGTCTCCGCTTATCTATGGAATCTATAGTATCTATATTGTAAACAGCACGACTGATTGAGTGAAGCGGTGAGTAACCAACTTTCACTGTCAACTGTCAAAAGCTAAGACTAAACCAATGAGATTTATACAGGTGTGGTACAAGAGGGTATTTGTTGGTATTAGTAGCAAAAAAGAGGTAAACAATTACGTAAAACTCCTAAAAAATTGACATGAAAAAAGTGTAGTTTGACCCCGAGTAACACAAATTCATAGAATTATGTTGAGTAAACTGCTATACAACCAAAACTAGTCATACAAAGGTTATATAAACTGTTATATAGCATATGTGTTGCTTGGGACGTCACGGAAAGTATAATTCACAAACACATGACATATTTTGCACTACACGAATACCATTTAACGATCATTTCCTTACCTGTACATATCTCATTGAGACTAAACAGCTCCTAATCATGAGCAATTTTTGAGTTGCTTTTGATGCACATTGCTCAGTGAGAAAGATCACTGTCATTTGCTTTCTCACTTTTCGCATCACAGCAACATATGAAGGTGCAGCTTCATGCGAAGCCGAAAAGCTGCCGTCAATCAAAACAACAATAAAAAAAAACATGTTTACAGAACCCAATAGCTCAGCGAAACTCAGAGACACTCCAATTGATTGATTTGATTATCCTGCATCATCTCTGGTTGATTGGCGTTGACGGCACTGTCGAAAATTTTCTCTTCCAGCAAATATAGACAGTGCGTCTTATGGGAATTTTCGGTGAAGTGAAAGGATAGTACAAAGTCCGCCGTGTTTCACGCACTGTCTGACGTTTGCTTATGGATTTTCTCATAGGAGTAAAAAGCTACAGAGTCGCGGTCAACGCCAATAACCTTCGTTCAACCCTCACCAACTGTGAACGTGAACGAAACCTATTGCTGCCTAGCTGCCTTACATTTACCAAGGGCGAATGCTTGTCCGGCTTGATATGGTAGAAAAACTCGATCTGCCTGACCAAATACTCAAAATCCGGCAAATTACGTACTCCGCACGTACTGCAATTCTCGTCGAAGCAGTCCCGTTCCCATGGCTTGGCAAACTGCCGCTGGATGAAACTGCAAACCGAGCTCTGAATTGATCATTTTAGATGGTCATGTTTTGAACCCATCACAACATGCTTTTGGCGCTACTGTATATGGACGATCAAATGTAAAATACTG
This sequence comes from Ochlerotatus camptorhynchus, assembly GCF_037179485.1. Classification (NCBI taxonomy): domain Eukaryota; kingdom Metazoa; phylum Arthropoda; class Insecta; order Diptera; family Culicidae; genus Ochlerotatus; species Ochlerotatus camptorhynchus. Next base: position 195,359 of record NW_027041174.1, read on the forward strand.
TGGTAGCCACAGCACAGTTCTGTCAAAACCTCAGCATTTTTATTGATCCATTACCACTGTACCGTGATTTTGCTGCGGCCTTCGACGTCACTCTCCTTTATGGGGTGTTTACATCTGTGCGGATTTACTCGCGCTAGTGTACTCGCCAACTAGCACGAATTTCAGTAGCTCCTGAAATTTCATGCTGATAGACGCTGATGCCCTGTTTACATTATGCTAACTCGCAACTATTTTTGAAAAAAAAAATTAAGTATTTTCGAACGAAAGTGTATCAAAAATGCTTCTGAACGTGTTTCGCAGTTGGGTGTGGTGAAATTCGTGCATTCCCGGTTGATTGTGGCAATCCGTATCACAAAATTGCCCACCGATTCCTTTTTTTTTGCCGTTCGACGATGACGGGTGTGCTTTCGCGAGAGTGACGTTTATTTGATCCGTTTCTTTGCACGGGTGTGTTTTTTTGTAACTAGCGTAAGTATGCCTGCGATTTGCATTGAGTGTTGGAGATTGTGAGTAAGCTGAAGGATGTCTCGCTGGATACGCCCAAGACTGTACGGGCGGTAGCTGGTGGCCGTGAACGGTTCCTGGGGAAAGCACTAGATGCGACCCTCCTCCCAGATGACCATGGCAATACAGGAAGTAGGGGAAATGCAGGTAATGTCGGCCTAAGTGTCCCTAAATTGGGCCCATACATAAATTCAGAAATCGACTAAATTTGTAATAGCAACCAAAAATATCCATTAGTAACGTCCCAATAACGCGTTCATACAGATAAAATTGATAAATAGCAGATTTTTAGCGATGGGCCCAATCTTAGATCCATAGGCCAACATTAGAGAAGTTTCCCCTATTACAACAAAGGTAATTGCTATTAGATATTTTGCAAACAGTGAAGCTGGGTTTTGACTAGACAAGTCAAATGGTCAACTCAGTTGAATTCAACTGGATTGAAAGGTTGAGCCAGGTTCAACTTTTTTCAATTCAAGTGAGTTGATCAAGTCAGTTGAATGGCATGGTTTACACGTTCAATTCTTGTTCAAGTCAGCTGACTTGATCAATTGACTTGCCCTGTATAAACCCAGCTTGACAGATAGCGGACGTGGAGGTGCCGGGCAAAGGTGTTTATCCTAGACAAATGGTAAGTTACAAATTCGCTGTTGTCGCTGTCGTAGGCAGTACCGTTAGTATATTTAAAATTAACGATCAACCGCTGAAAATATGAATTAACGCGTATTTTTGTTGTTCATTACATGCGAAGTGAAATTCGAGAACGTAATTTCATTTGAATAGCTTGTTTCACCAGGTCTTAACCAATCGTTACGTCGGTCATGCGTAAAGAGAAAATCGAAATATTGAACGTCGCGTGAAAGTGGATCTTAATGAAGGCCTAAGTACTCTTTCGTAGCTTTTAGTTTTAAGATTTCAAGGATCTTCGGTTGCAGTGGTTTGTAAAAAAAAAGCTCTACTTAGTAAAAAAATGTGGTCACAGGTCCTTTCATATTAAAAATGTATGGTAAGATCGCTTGTTTATCGTGTATTTTGTAAAACTTTTCGTTGTCGTCGGTGCCGGGTTTGAAAAGTTATAAAAACTTGAGTAACGCTATAATGTGATATGAGGGGCTCGGTGGTTTTAGAGCAACCGGTTTTGCTTACTGAGCAGAACATAATGAGTCTAATCTCAAGCCCATCCTCATTCAAGTTCGTCAATCATTTATTTGTTAACATGACTACATGGTAATAACAGCAACTCGATACTTAAAAAGGAGCTCGTCTGCCTAGTGGAAAACGTTTTTGCTTACTGAGCAGAAGACCGTGGGTTCAATCCCAAGCTCCTTCGCGTTATATGATTGTTAGGATATCAATTCAGCTTATCGTTTAACAAAACGAACCCTGCTGCAAACCCAACCCTATTACCCAATATCCCAGTGATTCCTCGTGGAAGTGCAGAGGTGTTCTCGGCTTCCATCAAAGCGAGTATCACGTCAACATATTCCTACCCCTTTCTTGACCTGTGTTCAGCCACGGCTGGCGCTGGTATTGCTTAGTTTGTGATCACCAGTTTTTACACATTGAGCATGATTGCTAGTCCCAAGCATCGTCTATTGGTTCTCTGTGTAATTACAGCTGGTCTGACAATGACAGAGTAGCAACCGTGGGCGGTCAATCATGCTCATTCATGCTCATGCTCATGCTCTCGTTGACTCAGTTCATAGTGGCCCAGGTGTAGAATTTTTTGTTTGTCTCTATCTGTTTTATGAACAGCGCTGACGATATCGAGTGATTGGTAGCGATCTTGTGAAATCGATCACGTCTTATGACGATCCTGTACTTGGTCTTAACATAGCTGTGGGAATGCAAAGAGAAAGTCGACGAAGATAATCTGTCAGCTTGATTTGTTCTTCGTCTTCCTGACCGGGTTTCACTTCGATTTCGTCCGGTTGATCGTAGATGGATTTGAAGTCCGGACGAGGATCGCACTCACCGGAAACATTGGTGGCGGTTACTTCAACGTCCTCCTCCTCTTTGGCTTCGGAAATGACGGCGGCTGCTCTGACTGGTAATGGTTGGTAGCGTTGCCGTCGGCGCTGGTATTGGGTGTTAATCGGTTGTTGCCCCACCGGGCGGATGTTTTCTAAATCGGAAACTGTAGCGACGGATTTTATTGGAGAGGCCACGGTTGGAATATTGCTCACCACGCTACACACTTTACTAATTTTACGCGGGACGGAATCCATCTGTGACATAAAGGATGAGACGTAAACAAACGTTTACGTTTACGTTTATTTCAAAATTGACGCTCGTATATGTCAGTCTCAGAGCACCTAAATTTACATGAATTTTTCTAAGTGTGTATGTTTGATGTGCTGTGATGGAATCTCCACGCTGTAGCTAACTTGCATGGTGCTAACGAGAAGGGGATGAGAGTTAGTTATTACCATTTTCAATGGGACTGCTGTTACGACTACTGGGTCAATCGATGCTGATGAGATCGTTGCATTATAGGTGAAATTCCAGATGCTTAGAAGAATAACTGTTTGGGCAGCTTGTTTGATTAGCGATGATCCTTTTGAAGTGACAACTGGGACTGGCTGCTGAGGAGGAAGAACAACTGCTGAAAGCTGGCTGGAACTGTAAGTTCTTGCTGGCACTAAGCAGGCACCGGCACAGGTTCTTCCACAATATTCAAGCTATTCGAAAGCCTCAGGATACACTTGGGCTTACTTTGTTTATAAACAAAACTGACGAGAAGCATATTCTTAAAGGGAGTAAACGGAGTAAGCAGAGAAAAAAATTCGATGATCGTCGATTATTATTATTATTATTATTTATCTGTATTAGGGAGGTTTTCAGCCTTGGGCTGGTTCGCCTCCAACTGAACGTCGATTAAATATTGAGGTGCATTGAGTTACTCGCTGCAAAAAAGCAACTCAGAGTAAACCTTGGTTAAAAGCAACTGGTACCTAAGTTGCTTGAGTGCAGCGTTGCCAGGCCATTTTCAGAAAAATCTGGACCAGTTGAAATAAAAAATCTGGAAAAATCTGGAATGATTAAAAAAATCCAGTTTTTAACATAATGCTATTGAATCAAAGTGATGTGCAAATCTCCCGTAAAAATCGGTCTGTATGATCATCTAGAATTTATTCAAAGTACTAGAATGATTATGAATTACATGTTTAAATAAATTATATAAAGCAAATAACTTGTTAGCATTGCTGAATTCATTCAAACGCTGAAAAGTTTTGACACAGTGTGCCTTAAAAGTTTAAATATCCATTACGCAGCATTGTAAAAATTGAATTAAATGTGGGTAAAATTGTGCAGAAAATATGTTTAGAATTGTTCTTTAAACTGTCACTTTTTTAAAAGGAATGAGAAGCAAAGCATCAAGCAAATTTGATGGGATGGGTTTTTTAAAATTAATAATCGATGTAGTCCTTACTATTTGATGCATTCCCAAAATTTAAAGATTTTATTAGTTCTAAATAATTCTAATATTACCCTGAGGTTGATCAGATTAACAATTGAATTCTTGACATCATACAACACACAACACCCAGTAGACCAGTAGGCAATTTTATTTTGATGCAAAATTCCCCTGGCTGGGAATCAAAGTCTAACATTGTGGTACTCACACACAGTTTACCTAAACTTCGGGTAACTCCGCTATTTGCATGACCATTACGAATAATTTTATGCCAAAGAATAATGTTATTATATTACTAAAATGAAAGTCTGATAGCTTCATTTTTGAAGTCTCAGCATCTTGAAATAATTCAATTTTTCCTGGGTCCCGAATCATTAAATTTTTGGTTAGTCTGAATTTACTTGGAACTCGTCACAGGATATGTTCGCCTTTTTTTTAGTTCCATTGGAATCATGCTAAAATTCCATCATACTTCTGTTCTATTTTCCCCTAAAAGATTCTTGATAATATCCAAACTTTTCCAGTAACATTCTAAGAGTTCCTAGCATTACCTCTTGTAATCTCTTATAAATTCTTAAAAATTCTTCATGATTTCCTTGGTACACTCTTCAGAATGACCATCACGCTCTTGTCAGACTCATCCGATAATTCTCTTTGAACTACTTTGTAGGTAAGGTTAGAATTGTTTGGAAATCCTCTTCAGTACTTCTTAATTACTCAAGTACTTTGCCAAAATGGGTTTGAAAGTTTCCCAGAAATTGCACATAACTCCACAGCAAAAAAATAATTTTGATATCACGTCAAAGTGGATGCACTACAATCATGTCGAAAATATGGTTTAATATTACTTGCTAAAAAGGACAAAATTATCATTAATACAATGCATGAACTGACAATACGCTGCTTTTACTGCATTTGTTTATTTATGTGGTCATAAAAATTACATGAAATTTTCGACATGATTGTAGTGCATCCACTTTGATGTGATATCAAAATTATTTTTTTGCTGTGTCCGTTTAAATGTTTTAAATTTTTATTAAAATGACTCTCCATAGAAACATTTTACAGAATTCCATTTAAATTATTCCCATGATTCGTATCGGCATACTCCTTAAGTTTCATCATAAGAATTTTCTATGATTTCTCTTCTGGTAATTTACTTTATTAACAAAATCTCCATGCAACTGTCATCAGAGTTGACAAGACAATTGACACCGTCTTCAACCAGAGGTTGCACAGCATTTTCCAGTAGTCAAAATTTGCACCAGCTGGAGCGGGAATCGAGCCCTCACTTCGTGGCACTCACAATACGCTTGAACGACGGATGAAATCACACTACCACGGAGCCCACAAAGATGCGTGGAACTCTACTCAGAATTAGCTTGAAATTCTCGTTTGATTTCACAAGGAATTCACCCTACCACTTTACTGTGAACGATTTTCAGTTTATTTTCAGAATTACCTTAAAATTACAATAATGTCCAACGTCGATGAACTTTAATAATTAAAGTAACAAGTTTGGCTTTTTAGTTTTTGATTAGATGTTAAATAAATTTCGGTGATATTTTTGAAGCAACATGTTTTAAAAATCTGGAAAAATCTGGAACATATTTAAAAAATCTGGAAATATGCTTGGTCTGTCTGTATATCTGCCAAGACGACTAAATAGCTGGAAAATCCAGATGAATCTGTAATACTGGCAACGCTGCTTGAGTGAGCGTCCGACTCAAGAGTGATAAAATAAAAAAAGGGTGACTTTGATCAGTCATTTCGTGACTTCTACAGTGACAGTTTTCAAGACTGATCCCAACATTATTTATATAATCCCTGCTGTTCCCAAGAAAGATGAACGGAAATGAGAAACAACAATTCATCAAAGCACAACCATGGAACGAGAATTCCATCTATTTTTTTTTCTTTGGTGACCACCCGACTTTTAAATTAAGCCATCAATTTCGGCGTAAGGGATTAACTAAATTGAAATCGACCGTCCCTGTTTTTTCTTCTTATCGATAAAAGACTTTTATTTCCTATTAGGATTTGTGCCTTACAGTCAGGTAGCTTTTACCATCAGCAAAAGAAAAATGTTTTTTTTTTGCTAGAAAAGGAAATCAATCATACTTTCAGTAGAATCCAATTTTCACTTCATAAAATGGATTCGAAATCCATTTTCTCCGGATTTGTTTAACTCAGTGGAGAAAGATTTCTAAAAACATTCCCCCTCCCCCTCTTCCCTCCTACCCTCATCAAAACATGTAAGATCTATAATAGAATTCGCAGATTCCCCTCACGTGTTCCGAATTTTCAGGAACTCCACCTCCGCCATTTCCACACAATACCTAGAAAGACTTTCAGATAAGCATACAGGAAAGTCGAAACGGGAGGCACCTGAAAGCAACAATTTCGCGCAGAAATTTCATCCATTTGATTACGGACTTTTCCATTGAAGTTTTTTTTTCTATTGGGTTTGCTTTCAGCATAATGCATAATGCTCTCGCACTCGTTCTCGCTGTGTCGTTGCGAGGCGGCGAGATTTGAATTTCGTTTCGCGGTACCCCAGTGTAGGTGGAAAAGCCACCGGGTGGGGAGGCAGTTGGAGGGGATGAGAAAAGATTTTCATGCATTTTTCGCTTTTCCCTAATGTATAGGAAATGTGGAAAAAGTCGTGCTATAGGCTTGAATAGAGGCTAAATATAACGAAACCACGGAAAGTATTTCGCGGAACATTTCCGGATTGCGCGGAAACGGGATGTGTGTAGGGTTGGGGCCTCGATGACAAGATCATAGGCTTTTGGTATGAAATATACGGATGGCAAGCCCAGATGAGTATAAGTGAAATTCCGTTGATTATTAAGGACAATATTTAAGGAGTTTGCTTTACTCTCGGATGTTTGAAAATGAACCCATAGTTCTTAGTTCATAGTTTGTTGGTTTAGAATGCGGTTAATTGTTATTGTACACTACCGATCATATGTTTAAGGACACCCCGAAAAACCATGCAAATATGTTTTGTTCAATGATATCTCATTTTACGTTCAATTTTCGATCTCCAAAGGTTATTTGAATGGGATGAATGGTATAGCATAAGTGTTCTACTACTACTTTTATTTCAAAATTTGGCCAACCCAATTTTGAGAAAATCGGTCACGATTCTTCAGAGTAAATTTTGAAAAATATGTTAACTTTGAATGAACTTTCAACACACAAAATTTGAAAATTATATTGAACAATTTGCCTACGATGGAAGTTCCATTCAATACCTTTCAAATGATCAAAAGAGAACTAAAATTGGACGTAACATGACAGAGATATGAACATAACAAATTTGTCATGTTTTTTGGGGGTGTCCTTAAACTTATGATCGGGACTGTATATTTTTACCTGAAAAAAACATTATTTTTCATCCGAAGTGCTGTTTCTGTGCATCCATTTTTGAAAAAAGTTAAAGATGCAATTTTGAAAATTTTACAAGATCCAAAATGGCCGAATTTAAGGAAAATTGAGATTCATTGCCCAAAACAAACAATTATGCAAACAGTCAAAGTGTTTTAACGTTACTTCATACGCGAAGTTTGCGATTTTCAGAGTTGGTTGGAAATGCTATCTAACATGAAGCTTTAGTTTGATAATTTATTAGCTAGAGAATGGTCTTTAGGAGATGATAGGTAGATAGTTCCGTTAGAGTACGGCAGTGTGAAAATTGAATAGAACTTGAAAATGAGCGAAGGGCCATTAATGCGACAGTACAAAGTCAAACGCACACCTTTTGCCTAGTTTTTCCGATTCGTCATTTGGCATGGAACTGCTCAAGAGTGAAGCGTAGCTAGAAGATGTAACTGATAAGGGTTAAATGTTAGGTACTCTGAATGGGCAAATCCTGCAAGTATCGGTTAATGGCATTTTTTTTCCTTGTCGGGTATTTTCATCGCTGCGTCCATTTTTCTGATCTATTGTGATATATTCTCCATTTTTTTTCTTTAGCTATATCAAGATGCCGTATCACTATTATTAGGAGTCATCGCCATCGTTTGACTAATAGCATTATCCCAGCACGGCCTTATACTTCGAATAAAATGCACTGCCGTACTGGGAGTTGTTCTCCAAATGTCAAAGGGTTCTATCAGCCCCTTGTCGAAGAACTTACGCCTTTTATTGAAAATTACCAGACAGTGGCATAGCAAATGTTCTGAGTCTTTCTTTTCTATGCCACAGAAGCGACATACATCATCTTGAAGTTTTCCAATCAGCTTCAAGTGATAACGGCTCGGACAATGACCTGTTATAAGACCTCATATACTAAGATCTTTCTTAGAAAGTTCCAGGATTTTGTGGGTCACAGAAATGTTTGGATTAATAAATCGCTTCGACTGCCTAGCAATGGAAGTGTTCTTCCAATTTTCCTCCACTTTTGAAGATTCCCACGCTTCAAGCTCCATTCTAAGAGATGCAGCCGATAAGCCACAAAAAGGCTCTGGCCCGATGAACTTATGAGAAGATCCGAGTCTTGCTAGTGCATCAGCTCTTTCATTTCCCTCAATCCCGCAATGACCAGGAACCCAATATAAGTTGACTTGATTATGACAAGACAATTTTTGAAGTGATTGAACACACTCCCAGACAAGTTTTGATGTACATGTCGCCGACTTTAAAGCATTTAGAGCAGCTTGACTGTTGGACATGACGCATATATTTGAACTCTTATAGTTTCTACGCAAACATATAACGGAACACTCTAAAATTGCTTGGATTTCAGCTTGGAACACAGTTGGCCATCTGCCCATAGGAACCGATATTTCTATCCCTGTGCCAGTTACTCCTGCTCCCACTTGATTGTTCAATCTTGAACCATCTGTATAAAAAACAATCGATCCTGGACGAAGAACCGGGCCACCAAATTGCAATGAATTACGCCCAGGGTCAACTACTTGAAAAAGTCGATTGAAATTGTATCTTTTCTCCATCCAGTCTTCGTTGTTCCTTACTAGAGAGTTGATACTAACAGTTTTTAGAATCGTAAGATGTCCTCTAAGGTCTCCTTCAAAGAGTTTCACTGACCTTGCAATCCTTAGAGCACACTTTTCGGCTTCTAATTGTACAAATTGATGCAATGGTAGCATATTAAGCAAAGGTTAATGGCATACTAATCCAATCCCAAGTAACGTTGCAAGTTTTATAGAATTTTTATAGCTATCTACAAGTGTGAATCGTGGTCTACAGAACCGTCATAAAACCAAAATTTTTACTTGGGATAACACCCAGTGATCTATTTATAGATCAGATACTGATCTAAAAACTCGAGCTCAAAAGTTATACATGGCTTCACCAATATTGTTCCATGGTCCAATCTCTTGCAAATGATAAACCATTTAGTTCGGAATTGACTCACTAGGGAACGTTAGTGTCTGTAGAAAAAAATCGTTTTATCAACTTTTATATAACAAACTCCTCGTGATATGTTTTAAATACACAGCAAGAAATTTGTTTCTAATATTACATACTGTGGATGTCATCATGTCGAAAATTTCAAGTAATTTTTATGGCCACAAAATGAAACAAATGCAGTTGAAGCAGCGTAATGTCAGTTCATGCACTGTATTAATGATAATTTTGTCCATTTTTGACACGATTGAAGTGCATCCACTTTGATGTGATATTAAAATTAATTGTTTGCTGTGTAGGCCAACACTACAGTGTATTTTTAGTTTATAATTTTCTAAAACCAGAAGAATCTTTCCGAAAAAGCCAGAATAATCTTTTAAAGACCCCTGGTAGGGTGAAAGCTAGTGATCGAGCTGACCAGCTAAAGCAATGAGAATTATCAATAAAACCTTTTGCACGCTCGGTCACCAGCTGTCACTCTGCCAGCGGCTTAAGTCGGTAGACTATGTAGTGTCTAAACGTTAGTTTTGTGATATCTGGAGAAGGCAACCGTACAGGCTCGCGTAGTGGTTACTGAATGAATCTATATTTCCATATCTTAATTCTAGAAACCTTCACTCTAGCCTAACTCTACACTAGTAACTTATTCTATGGGAGGTAACCTTACTGGTCTCCAAACATAGTCAACCAATCACATCAATTTGTCGTGTGTTGTTTACTCGCTATGGCGTTCCATTCGTCATGGTACATACACGCTGTCTTGAGAGTACCCATTAAATGAGTATTTTGTACTCATTTCTTGAATTCAAAAAAAGGGTATTTTCAAAAAATGAAAAGCGAGTAATTTTGATTCATTTTTAAAATTTGCTTCTTGTAGTTCAAATGGATTAGAAATAATCATTAGTGATTCCATGCAAAAGTGACGCCATTTTCAAAACCGCAGAAGCGAGATAAAAGCACAGTGCGGAAGTGCAACATTTAATCTAAAAAACTGGAAAGTACGAATATTTTTCGTTGAAATTTATTCGTATACGATATTTGACAGAATTCGCTTGTCCTGTTTCCGAATGCTCTGTGATCGTTCCAGGCAATCCTATTCCAGTACGGTTCATTTAAAGCTTTGAGGGCCCCCATCCTAATGTGTCACCCCTGGAAAGATTTACAAGATAATTTTGCCGGATTTCGAGCCGAATGCATTTATTTGACACATGCAACCTGTTAAATTCGCTTTCAGATAGTCACAATCAGGGATTTTACGACTCGCGAGCGCTCACTCTGAGTGAACGCTCACGAATCATAAAATCGCTTATTGTAACACTCTGGTAGCAAAATTGACAGATTTTATGAGTCAAACACATGGCTTTTATCCTCTTCTTTTTTCTAACAAGTACAAAATATGATTATAACATCTAATGATTTCAAAATTCAGAAAATCATGATTTTGTAGCAAGTGAGTGGAAGCAACCCTGGTTGCGTCCTCTGCGTAAGATGGACGAAAGACGAAAAAGAAGGAATACATGGATGGTTTGTCCTTCAAAAAAAGCTAAGTACAATAGTTTTGTGTTGCGTTAAATGTAGAGGGTGGGTTTACTCGGGAATGGGATGCAGATTTTCCGGAAAAGCTGCAGCAATGTGGGTGACGTTTCCTCGAATTTGGGTGGAATTTTGCTCATTTGTATGTGGATACACTTTTTGCGCTTTTGAGTGAACTGATATGAGCACACTGATGAAATTTCAAAGATTATTTTTATGTGTCCCACACATGAATTTTTGAAATGTGATCAACGAATTATATCTATTTGTCGGACGCATACTTAATATGTGTACACATAAAAGCCATGTGTAACCAAACATACTATTCTTTTGACTAATAAATTTTATGTGTGCTTCCGGGTGGATTCTGTTTATGTGTGATCACATAAAAATCATGTGTAATTTCACATGGAAACTCGTCAATAAAAATGTGTGGAATTGTATTAGTGTAGCATTTTTTGTCCGAGTATAGAATGGTAGAGATAGGCGAGACAACAACCAATTGAAGTGTTTGTTGTAATGCCATCTAGTGTCAATTTTTTTTTAATGTATAGATGTAATGATAGTACACGACTAGAAAATGGTTCCCAGTGACCAGTTCACTTTTCCTTACTTTTGATAGTTTGTCTCCTTTTCTCCTTCTAATGTTGCCAAAAACAATGAAAATTAATGAGATAAGATTAAATTTGTTCGTTTGTGGTTGTGTATGAAAAAACTGATTAAGATTGTGTTGTTTCTGCCATGGTTATTGTATTTGGTGGGCTTGTTCCAGTTATGTCGCTTTCGTTATTGCAGTGTAGCACCGGTGTAGTGTAAACAAGAATAAGCGACAGCTTAACATCATTAGTTTTTAAACAAAGGTGCATCCTATATCAACACCCTAAATTATTTCGGTGTACGACAGTGTAGCACCGCAAAAACGAAAACGAAATGAATTTCGTATAATTTGAATTCATCACATGAACTTAAGTTTACTTTTATTGATTATGATTCAAATTGAAAAGACATAGAGGTTTTGGGCCTACGGGAGAAGAGGTATTAAAATTATTTTCACTCCCGCGAGTTTTCCTCTCAATCAATAGGAAAAAAAGAAAAAACAACATATTTCCTTTCTTTTAATTAGCTACGGGTGTGACAACGATGGCGAGTTCACTATGTTATATTTTCATTTTATTTCAGCAACCTTATCTTCCAGCAGATGATCCGGACAGCAATTTCAACATTTATAAAAAAAAAACTACATATGCCAGCAACACTGACTGGGTGTATCCTATGGCTTACCTTCCCTACTAACATAATTCCTAAATTCCCGAGACATTTATGAGGGGTCGTAGAGTTCTCTGCATCTCTCTTAAGTAAATGTTGGACTAACATACCTTTCCTATCCCTACCAGTTGTAAGGACGTAGCCAGGACAATCCTTAACTGTTGGAGCGGGATATGTCTTTATCTGGGAGATAGTAATTACTTCCTACTTACTATCTGTTCAGTAATAGATATCCGTCTTGCTCTTAATAGTTTTGAATTCGTACCACCTACGATATTGTGCAACTTGTTCGATGCTAATGCTATTGCTAAAATTTCTTCGAAATGGGTAAAATTTTACTCATTAATGGGTACTTTGGAGTTAGCGTGTAGACGAAGGGTGCCGAAAAGACATAGTGAAAGAATTTTGGTCTGTTGTTTTCCGGGTTTATTTTGTAAACGCATTCTGGGTCATACGGAAACAAAACATATGGTTGTAATAATTTGAGTGGCTGTATTTTTGACGTTGAGCTACGGAAGGTACTTGTGTTTGGTGTTGCTCTTTTGAAGTGACTGTCGTATGTCAACTTGGAGGGTCTAGCAAAAAGGTCTCTGTGAATTTTGAGGTTGTGTCATGTCATGTCATGAGTCATGTTACATATTATGTTACAACTATGAAAAATGCTAACTTTTCTGAAATGGACACAATGAACACTTTGACCAAAATCGTAGAACTAAAATTTTTTAGCTGGATATTTTTACTTTGTTTTCTCGCAATAATAATGTGATTTGTTGATAAGAAATTAATTTTTGGGCCAAACAATATGTTCTCTGAAAAAAAAAATATTTGTAGAAACAAGTTTCAATTTTGTAGTAATAAAGGGTATCCCACATCAAATTGCATCACGAAAAAAAAAACGCCCATTGGGTATTTTCTCTTGAAAATTTGGGTGTAATTACTTTAGTGTGTATTGTTTACACTGTCAGTTTTTAGAAAGTTGGAAAATATGATGCCACCCGAAAAGCAACGTCGCGAATTGATTTTGCGCAAGCACCTGGAAAATCCTCAACTCTCTCATCGGGACATCGCAAAACAACTCGGAATCGTGCAGTCAACGGTGAGTCGTGTGATTACTACGTTACTACGAAACTCTGAGCATCAAACGGAAGGAGAAATGCGTTCAGAATTGATGTTATATTAGTGATCAGGATCACAACCGTGTCGTAAAAGTGTTTAAGCGGAATCCCAATGCTTCGGTCAGGCATGTGGCCAAAAAGTTGAATCTGTCCAAGTCTTTCGTTCAGAGAGCCAAGGACCGGGAGGAACTGCATATGTACAAGGTGCAGAAGGCTCCAAATCGTAACGAACGGCAAAATACGGTGGGAAAGTCACGGGCCCGGAAACTGTACACCCAGATGCTGACGAAGCCTCATTGCCTCATCATGGATGATGAGACTTACGTCAAGGCGGACTTCCAGCAGCTATTATGAAGCAGGCACTACGGAAGCATCCCAAGGAGGTCAAATCTGAGGAAGACATGAAGAAAAAGTGGGTTTCCGTACAGAAGAAGCTGTCATGGAGTAGCAGCTCAAGTAAATTGCAATTGCAAGGACTTTAAGCGCAAAACAAAGAACAAGAATTGGAACTAGATGCACATGAGGATCCAGTGCAGGTACAAAGGTGATTTTATTCTAAGCAAAAGATAAGCTCCAAATTCACTATTATCGTCGTCGTTGGCACTACTATTCGTATATTTTTAATTAGTCATCGACCGTAGAAAAAACATGAATTATCGCGTATCTTAATCATCAATGATTAGTTTTGACGTAGGACTACGTCTTTTGGGAAGGGTTCCAATCCAGGGAAAAGCAACGAAAATTGTTCAGACTTTAAATGCTAATAACTTGACCAATAATCAATGGATTTTGATGATTTGTATGTCGATCGATTCGGCAGTCTTATAAGATCTGTGTACAGCATGAATGTGCTAGCTTCTTCTTTCTTCTTCTTCGCATTTTTTTAAAGCTTATTGCATATCGCATATTAGCTTATTGCGTGCTCTCAACTTAGTGTTCTAGATGCACTTCCACAGTTTTTAATTGAGAGCTTTCGATGCCTGTACCATTTTTGCATTGATATGATTGTGTGGCAAGTCCAATCATACTTCTATGCCCAGGGAAGTCGAGAAATTTTCCAACCCGAAAAATTCCTAGACCAAACCGGGAATCGAACCCAGCCACCTCCAGCATGGTCTTGCTTTGTAGCTGCGCCTTTACCGACTGAGCTAAGGGAGGCCCCATGCTAGCTAAAATAGCTAAAAATAAGGAAATATAGAAACGTTCAAATTTTTCATACCTTCGACCGCAAGGTGCTCACCCCTAACGTAGTCATCAGAAAGTTGGTCCCTAACAACACAAGCCGAAGCCGCATAATCATTGAGCGTTTCACGTTGGACGGGTCGACCTCGAACTTGTTCACTGCAGCGTGGACATCGTAGCATTTTTTTCTATTCATTCATCTACATCAGCTATATACAGAAAATAGGATGGGCATAGAATGATAATCCAAATGCTTAAGTAAGCGAAACGTAGAAAGTTTGACTGCAGTCATCGTTTGGCTGCCAAGTGATAAACAGGGGTGTTTGTTGCGTTGCACACTGAAACCGAAACTAACTCAGAGAGTGAATAACTTGTACTCAGTTGTGAGTCACTTTTACTCATTAGTATGGAAATTTTTCTTAAAGCGTAGGTTATTCAACGTATGAGAAAACTACGATTTAAAAAAAAGTTCTCCATAGGAATCAGTAAAAGAGCTTGCCAGCTCGGCTAGAAATTGGATATTGGATAGTCAAGCTCAGTGTGCAATTTGCATCAAATTCCATGTTTCAACTTGACAGCACGGCCAGAAAGTAGGTTTACACACATCAATAGAAAAACATATATCTCGCGAACGATTTGTTTGATCGAGATGGTGTCTTCGGTGAAGTATTGTGCCTTTCAAGAAAAATAAAAACTGTAAAAAATTATTTTACTATCCACAAAAAAAAATCGAATTTTCAAAAAACAAATTAAAATAACTCAAATTGCATTTTTTTTTTATTTATATTGTAGTTTAGATAGAGTGCTACTCACTGACAATGTGTATTTGCTGGACAATTCAAAAACAAAAAGTTATGAATTATTGAAAAAAGAACTATTTTCCAAAATACTTCCTACAGTTATTGAATATCTTTGAAATAGTGTTAAAATAAAAACACATTGAATTTACAACAAAAAAGCTCTTAGTGCTTAAATTACCTTAAAGTTGTTGTTTTCGAGAAACTCGTAGGTTAAACTTCACTTATAGCATAATTTGAGCAATTTTCACCCTTTTGAAATGTTATTCGCGAGTGTCCAATCAACTTCGCCGAAGACACGAAAACACCGATCAAACAAATCGTTCGCGAGATATATGTTTTTCTATTGATGCGTATCATTTTTGCATTTCCCCTTTTCAAGTGTTAGTCGTGTATAAAACTAAGGAACCAAGTATGTTAAATGACATGTTGGACAATAATAAACAACTGGGTAAAATAACAAGTAGTTCTAAAAACATCCATCCGATACGATTTGCGAATGGAACTACTGTGGAACTACTCAGGTTCAATCGAACTTCTACCTATATGAAAGTTGATAGCTATACCTTTTAAATGGGGGCTGAATCATAACGATTGATCATTACCAGTGTTGGGAAAATATCAAAAATCAAATCTCACCAACGCTCAAGATCACGTTTGATTTTCGTAGACAAAAATCAACAAGCAAACGGTTGCGGTTGATTTTGCAAGCTGTGATATCGCAGCTCGGAATATCAGGCTAACAAAACTAACCAGCTGCAAACTCAACAAACTGTGGTGAGATTGAGTTTCATGATTTTTGCTTTACACCCGAATTCAACCGAAACTTCCATAACGGCTGGCAGCAGCCACTTCGTGTCTGCCATCGGTGAAGAGTAAAAAGGGATAGCAAGCTATAGTTTTCTCTTTCTAAGAAAACGATGTGCAACGGAATCATGTTTGAGTCGAGTCAACTCTCAGCTTGATTTTTGCACGTTGTGAATAGTCTCGCAATATCAAAGGAGCTTGTAAAATCAATATCAAGCATGATATTTTGTTCCAATATCACGCGTGATATTGCGAGCGCATGAGAGCGGAAAAATATCAATTGATTTTTGATTTGGCCAATACTGATTGTTGATAACCAGCCATGTCAGCCATAAATCGACACGCATTTTGCAGCTTTGTTACTTTAAGAAAGTTTCGATGGCTTGGGGCTATGTCAGTTAATTCTTTATCATGTTAAACCAAACATTGAAAACCTAAATAAAAGTTTATTCAGGCAACAAATTTCGTACTCAGCTAAAGCGATGCTTTTTCAGCTTTAAGGCACCCAAAACGAAAACAATCCCTCGTACCCCAGAATGTGGAAAACTGGTTTATTTATGGGAGCTTTTAATATTTTCCACAGTCCAAATTATTGAGAACATTCCGCAATTTTTACTTCTTTGTCAAATAATCTTCCAATTTCGGCAATGTCACTTGCCTGTCGTCAAACCAGAATATATTCCGTTAGCATCTCAAAAAGCTACAAAATAAAATTATGGAATGCCTTGGATTGCCTTCTGCACGCCTCTGGTACCGTGTCAAACAATTCTTAGGAATTTCGCGAGGCTTTTATGGTTGCAGTTGACTTCGCAGAAATGCCTATTTTACCGTGTACGTACTTGATGTACTGGATGTTTTTTTGTAGGTATTTGTCGTTAGACTTGAATAGAACGACAACGAGCGACTTAACATAAAATAAAATCGGTGGAACGGTTTGTCGACGCGTTCACTAGAGCGAGCTTTGATTTCTCTGGATTCCACACCGCTGTAAAGGCATCTAGAGCAGTACCAACCGACATTGTGTATAATTTTCCTTTGGAATGTGAAGAAACGTGTAGATTTTCCTCTTTGTTACATTCGCTGACAACACACGACTTCCGAGTTCTGGATCTTGAATTGTGACTTTTCTGTAAGCTACATGCGAAATGAAGGTAGAAAGCAGTAAGCTTTTTGTTATGGAGCATTTCCAGCCCAAAACGCAAACCGGTTGGTCATGAGTGTTTCCGATTTGAATGAAACATTTCTCACGTGTTCGCTGCTACTTATGGTTACATTTTTCATTTAAATATGATTTTTTCCTCCAGAGTAACTTTTGAAAAGGGCGTATAAAAAAATGGATTATTTTTTTTTCAAAAAATCATTACTTGAAAACTATTGATCTGATTAAAACGGCATATGAGAAGAAGTTTTAGGTAATTAAATTATCTTTGCGGAAAAAATACACTGAAAGAAAAAACTTCGTAAATTAGTATTTAAAAAACGTAAAACGATGATTATCTCAAAACACCCCCCCTTCGATATTTATAATTTTTTTTTTCAAAAAAACTGAAATAATGCCCTAATATTTGGTGAAAAGTGTATGCTGGTAACTTTCTTAAAAAGAAAGCTATAATTTTTTAAATTTTTGTTGATTTTTACAAATTGATGAAAATGCATATTTTTTTATAAAATAATAATTTATTTGGATTTTACGCATAAATTTCGATAACTTTGCATATAAAAACTTTTTTCCTAAGTCCAGCCGTTCTCAAGTTAATGCAATTTAAAAAAATAATTATAATAATTTTCTACATTTTGGGCCATTTTCAAATGTTAGTCGTGATGTCCAGCAACGAGATGTTTTTCCATGAATATATATTAAAAAAACAAAACAATTCATTCTCAAATATGGTAGCTGTCAGACTTACCCGTTTCTATTTAGACGCAGCAGAAAAGAAACAAGTTTATA